>NC_068363.1:71362338-71414838 GCF_020536995.1 Dreissena polymorpha | reverse complement strand
GTATATAGAACAAGAAAACACAAAAAAGTGGCAACTTCATCCTTTAACGTATTCTCCTAAACGTGCATTATATGTGTAATATTTTTTTAAGTTAAAAGTCCCCGTCGCTTTTTTGTTTCAATTAAATTTCTGCAAAAGTCTTTGACAATTTTCCAACTTCTGTTGTGAAGGTCATTCTCACTTTCAATACATGCAAGTATTTCTTTTTTCCCTGGTAATTTACCCATTATCAAAAAACGATCAAAGTGTCTGTGAACAGCTCCTTTTTCGTTTTCACTCCATTGCTTTTTGGCTGCTTGTTTTGTTCTCCTGGTATTGGAAGTACCCTTTTCTGTACATGGATAATCAAACACCATATGACGTCGCTAACTGCCATGTGTAAGATATTCATATTAAATATATATACTTCAGTACAATTTTTCATAGCAAATTTCGACAAAAGCGTCCAGGTACTTACGGCACCTGATAATGACATCGATGTCACACGACAAATTTGGAAACATTATTTTGCCTTATGAATCAAACAATTACTTTTTTAAAGATTGGCTGAATACACCGACGTAGCATGTCATAACATATACCAGGTTGTTCCAAACATGTTATCAAAGTTCGAAAAAGTATACAATGAATATTTTTTACAGATACTAATAAGACAAAACGTATGCACGGTTAAATGAAAGGTATTGTACTTCTCTGGACAAATGTGTTGGAAGGAAAAAGAACTGGTGAACGGACTGTGGTTCACGGTAAATCCTGTATGTATTGTGCGGTGGTGGGTATAAAATGAACTATCTTTTCTTACCCATGTCAGAATGTATCGTATAGTAAACTATCGAGTAGACGCTATTGTTTTTTTTGTCGTTAAGATAAAATATCAACCAATGTCCATATGTAACACGCAAGTTAAATTTCCTAATGTCTCAGAGTTTCATACACAGTAATTGGCAGCGTATAAGTCTAATACTGAAAATTAAAATTAATGACATTACACTTCTTGGATAAGCGATAATTAACGTTTTTTGTGATTATGATGAAGTCGATGTTTATAGACTACAGTGGTTAATACACATGCTCATCAGTTTCATTGACAGGTGTAAGTTCTAAATTCTTTGTGTATATGAAGATTTTGAAAGACAAGTAGTTCATAGTCACTACAACTGGTAAACAATATTTTATTCTTTTAAAATTCGCGTAACCCAGTTACCAATTAGCATCACCCGGAATAAATATTGGCACAAAATAATTTAAGGCAAAATTACGCCCATTTCACTGAAGAATAAACCAAACCAGAAAATACCCCTTAGTAGCTTCGACATAGTGAAATATTACAAACCGTCTCATCGCTTTCTTCCGTGTGTACGGATGTTGTTTGTCCTGGTTCCTGGCTGTCAATAGATCTAGTAGTCAGTGTGTTGCCTATTCAAAAACAACAACAAAAAATGGTATAACACATAATTTAGTCAGAGTTAAAAAGTTTGTTATTCATGAAACCATTTAGTTCAACGCATTTGTATTAATGCATGTGTAGTAATAACAAATCACTGTGAAACATACCCATTTTTTGTTCCGTGCATTTCTGACAATTCAAATAACAAATACACATTATCAGACAGACCGCATTAAAGTAGAGCTTGACGACGTTCAATGATTAAACATTTTAATTTACGGCAAAAAGATATTTGAATATCTGTATTTAAAATGAATAACTCATGAATGAACATGAATGTAATCATAAAACTGATTGGCTATATTTATAAGAATAATAATTCAAAAGACATTTAAAGCTAATTTAAAATGGGATAAATATCAGTGATAAATCCATCACAGATGACATCTTTACAATAGAATGTACCTTTCTCCATGGAAGTGTTGGTACTCCATAATCATATCGGAGTTCCTCGCCAATTGCAATGTCTCTGTCGGCGAAAGTGCATAGATGGGGAGTTTGGTTGACTTCAACTATTTTCATTACACATTTTTGTTTTGCGTCTCCATTTTCGGCATCATTTATCATTCGACCCTCATGAAATATATCGTTGGTAGCGTCAATGCTGAATAAGACATTTAAATAAACACTTCTGGTGCTTTAAACTAAAATAACTCGCATGCCATTTTTAATTATTATGGTGAAAAAACTAAAGATAATTCTTCTTCTAATGGCGTGATTTAAACGTTTGATGTGCAAAGTAAAGATAATTTGTAGTTACCAGCAAGATTTGTCTCTGTATTTAAAAAAGTAAATGAAGCTGCCTTAACCCCCCCCCCTTTTCATACTCCTTTTCTAATTGCCGTGCATGTTTTACTCGTGTTATCAGAGCCCCTTTGTATTCGAGAAGAAAGTCTCCTTTTTTTAAAGGCTCAGTGGCCAAGACTCCTTCGTCTGAAATATTTATATTTTTAGACAATTTATATTAATAATCATTTTGGTCATATAATTGAAGGCTAGATATAGGCGCCAATAGTGTTTTATTCATAAATAATCAATAAATCTTTATGCTACTTCCATACTTCTTCCCAGTATTAAGTAACCCAATAGTCCATGTTTGTTTTCTTCTTTTTAATGGAAAGGGGCTACGATGTTCTTTTATAATTTCTAAACGACTTTAAACATAACCATATACAAAAATATTTGTACCTATGACATCATTGACGGTTTTTACTTCAAAACCTGGTGGATCAACGTAATTCTAACAGTACGTTCTTGCGAGATCAAGGGTACTTGGACCCTTTTGGCTACTAAATGTAAAAATGGAAATGTCGATGAGAAAAACAACAAGAGCTGTCAGAAGACAGCGCGCTCGACTATTCAAGTGCTTGACAGTATAAAGTAAGCCACCATGGGGAAATTGTTCATATTCAATAAGGTCAAGGTACTATAGTCATATTCTAACTGGAAGAGGACCATAATTGAAACATATTGATCCAATGCCAATGTCATGTAACTTGTGAATATGTTACTATGTCGTAATAAATAAGCTTAAACCAAACATATTGATCGCTTATGTTTTAAAGAAGTGGTACATTATAGACGATTTTGAGTTCAGGTTTCCACAAAACATATGTATTGAACATTTGTAAAGACATAAAACAAACTAATAAGATTGTATTTCAAGTTTGATAGCAATAGCTTGGGTCGGTAGGTTAGACGGTCTTAAGAAAAAAAATGCTTTTTTTAACATGTTAAAAAAATAAGGACAACAAAAACATTTTTTTTTGGGGGGGGGGGGGGTAAGTGTTGTTTTGTCAAAGTATGAATCAAATCTGATCCTAAATAAAGAAGTTATGGCAATTTAATCAAAATTTATTAATTTGACCTTCAGATTCAAGGTCCAAAGGTCAAGGTAAAATTCAACTTGCCAGGTGCAGTACCCTCATGATAGTAAGAAAGTATTTGAAGTTTGAAAGCAATAGCCTTGATACTTTAGAAGTAAAGTCGATGTAAACACAAAATTTAACAAAATAGTCAAAGTTTCTAAGTGGAAAAAGGGCCATAATTTTTACAAAATGCTTGTTACAGTTGTCTGCTCTTGTTTATAGATTGGGGTCATGTTGGTCAAGAAGTATGCAAAATATGAAAGCAGCACGTCAAGGAACAATTAAAATATTTGAGGTGGTACGCAAACTTTAACAAAGAATTATTAATAATATGCATATTCTAAGTGGAAAAGGGGGCCATAATTCTTACAAAATGTTGTTTACAGTAGTCTGCTCTTGTTTATAGATTGGGGTCATGTTGGTAAAGAAGTATGCAAAATATGAAAGCAATATGTCAAGGGACAAAGAAAATATTAAGGTAGTACGCAAACTTTAACATAGAATAACCAATAATATGCATATTCTAAGTGAAAAAAGGGGCCATACTTCTTACAAAATGCTTTTTACAGTTGTCTGCTCTTGTTTATAGATTGGGGTCATGTTGGTTAAGAAGTATGCAAAATATGAAACCTTATGTCAAGGGGCAAAGAAAATATTTTAGGTGGTACGCAAACTTTAATAAAGATTTATCAATAATATGCATTATCTAAGTGGAAAAGGGGCCATAATTCTTACAAAATGCTTGTTACAGTTGTCTGCTATTGTTTATCGATTGGGGTTATGTTGGTAAAGAAGTATGCAAAATATAAAAGCAATATGTCAAGGGACATAGAAAGTATTTGCGGTGGTACGTAAACTTTAACAAAAATTTATCAATAATATGCATACTTTAAGTGGAAAAAGGGGCATAATTCTTACAAAATGCTTGTTACAGTTGTCTGCTCTTGTTTATAGATTGGGGTCATGTTGGTAAAGAAGTATGCTAAATATAAAAGCAATATGTCAAGGGACATAGACAATATTTGAGGTGGTACGCAAACTTTAACATTCCAACGCTCACGCTAACGCCGACGCCGGGGTGAGTAGGATAGCTCCAATATATATATATATATATATATATATATATATATATATATATATATATATATATATATATATATATATATATATATATATATATATATATATATATATATATATATATATATATAACTAACGAAAAACTGCCTAGAGCTCTACTTTGTTTAACGTTTATTTATAAAATATATTCGTGAAATATGTACCGTAAAACAAGCTTTGTAATCAAATGATATTTATATAAATCGATCTTTAGAATTCGTCTTCCAGTATTACTTTAACGTTTACATAAAAACGCTTTTTAATAGTAATTGTAAGTTGAAAACATAATTAAAAAACTTACCTTAGTTTAATGCGTTTGTTCGCTCGAAACTCCATTTTTCCAACTTACTTTCACTAAATGATATAAATACCGAGTGTATGATTTTTAAACAGCGCAACCGGGGAACTGTTATATGCCTGGATACACACTCGATTGTAATTTGGTCAAGATTTGTGTATATTTTGTGCATGCCACAAACCCGCTAATCGGGGAAGGCGTTGGATTTCTAATTTAAATTGACAGTTTGGTATTTTATACACGTAGATTAGAGATTTGCGCCTAAAACCAACCGGGGAATTCCCCGGTTGGTAGGTGTTCCGCGGTTTGTTGGTGTGTATTCATACGATTTTCCCCGGTTGGTAGGTTTTACAAACTCACACACACACACACACACACACACACACACACACACACACACACACACACACACACACACACACACACACACACACACACACACACACACACACACACACACACACACACACTCATTCATTGTACATATTATACATATCATTATATTATAAATATCAAAATATTGTCACAAACACGTACCACACAGTGAAAAAAACGCAAGCAGGGATAACTACAATAGATACATGTACATGTGATAAGTCACTGTGTAAGTTCAGCACGTATGCAAAGAAAAAGAAAGCATGAGTTACACGCCGCTGCGCACATATAATCACATTCAGTCATGCGCGAATGAAACTATTTGGATATCAACTTTTTGCTTGGTGTTAACAACTGCTAACTGTTCCGTATAGATACTTGTATAACAATGAATGAAGTCTATCTGATAGTGTGATGCTTGAATAAACACGTAATGACGGCAAATATACATCATCAGCTTGACAGCCACGTCATCATCAACTTGACAACCACGCCATCCTCAGCTTGACAACCACGCCATCTTCAGCTTGACAACCACGCCATCAACAGCTTGATAACCACGTCATTTTCAGCTTGACAACCATTCCATATTTAGCTTGACAACCACGCCGTCTTCAGATTGACAACCACGCAAATATCAGCTTGACAACCACACCATCGTCACTTTACAACCACGCCATCATCAGCTTGACAACCACGCCATTATCAGTTCGACAACCACATCTTGTTTACGTGCAATGAGACATGTATCGATGCGTCCCATACAAGTTTACGATGGTTACCGTAGAACTCACGACACCGGACGTTTACTGATAACAAAAACACACCGTAAGTTCTTCCGTGCTAAGGTAAGCTTATATCTGACCAAGAGTGCGCTGACCGATATTTGTCCTTTGTTAAGGCTTTTATAGCGAACACGCAAGGAAACCATGCACCATGTACATGAATTCGAACAGATCGGACTGATACCACATCTGTCTCTAAAATCGTGAATTCACCATTTACAATAGTACATAGAATGTATCGCAGTTCAAAGTTACCAATTTAATGGAACCCCTTCACGTCTTATAATACCAAAACCAAATGTGATATTACGTCAATCTAACTGTGCATGAATGCCTGTAACCTTTATATATTTTTTTTTTCTTAAATATAGATAAAATGTAAAAATATACAGATACGAATGTAATATACACAGATAATCTTCCATTATATAAAGGCATTACTTCTTTATATAAAGGCAAAATATCTTTATATGGACATATATAGTTATGTTATAATGATAACGAATATTATTTCAATATATATTGGCACAACTTGTTGATATAAAGGCAAAAGATCTTTATATAATCATAATATAATTTATATATAATTATATTATCTGAAAGATCGTTTGTTGACACATTGTAGCACTCGCTGACCCCATGGTGACGTTGCTTCAGGAACGCTCATTCACTATGGTAGCACATATTTAACATAAACTTGCTTTTATTTATGTAAATACATGTTATTTTAGTTGTTCACTCGTTCGAACGACTTAGTTAGTCGAGGGAACGAGATAACTAATTCTCTGGAACGAGTTGTAAGTCGTGAGAACGAATGCGCTGGTCGTGGTAACTAACGATCAAGCCTACTCGTGGGAACGACTTAGTCACTCGTGGCAACGACTTAGTAACTCGTGGGAACGACTAAAGTAACTTGCGGGACCGACTATGTAACTTTTGTAATTCCCGCGATTTACCTTTGTTGTTCCCATGACTTACTTTGGCTCGATTGGTAATTGACGGCTTTGGTACGATTTAAAAGTATCCCGGATGCTCTTAAGTTAGTTCTTCATGAATGCTCTGAGTTTTTATAAGTACATACGTACAGCTCAGAGGGTCAATAGCTGGGAGTTTGATTATTGCAACTTGCTCTTAAGTATACTCAAAATTACCCGGGGTACAGATCACATGCTTCAAGGCGGGCCTTTTCACAGATTTTGGCATTTATTGAAGTTTGTCATTAAATGCTTTATATTGATTAATTTAAACATTGGATCTAAAATGCTTCAGTAAAAAAACAAGAATAAAATTAAAGAGAAAAAAGTAAACCTCACCTGAGCTTGACCCACTGACTCCTGGAGCCCTGGAGTAAAAGTCTCCCGCTTAGACCACGCAGCCATCCGTGTTCATACAGATGATGTATTTTATACTTTATAACAGCAATCCTCGTAGCGTCACAAAATATAACAACAACAACAGTACTCTCCAAATTATTCAATCGTTTCGCGTTGCAACGCTTTATAATTTTCAGGTTTTTAAATCGTCAAGAGATGCATATAGTGGATATTTTAGAACATGGTAAATGTTCAGTATTAGTGAACTCCCAACTGTCATTAATAAATCGAAAATTTGCGAATCTTAAACTATTTTTTTTAATTTTGTCAATTTACCAAAACGTGAGTAGCCGACAACGAGCAATTGAGCCTTACGCTTGTTTTCTCAAGTTTTTTTTCTCGTCCCCACCACTTATTAATTTATTAGAAAGTACAACATGTCAAGTTTATGTCACCGTAGTACACGGTTAATTTGCAAGGACTATTATCTTTAATAGTAGCCGTTGCGTTATTATCTATTGATTATAAGGCACATGTAGGTCGTTCCTATTCTGTAATACTATTGCTACAAGACCAAGCACAGATGAATGTCGTTTCAGGTGTATGCTTATTCACTTCTTTTGTGTCCATGGCATGCGTGCGCCGCACCGCAAACCGGACCGAACAACGTGCTGTTTATTACGATCGATGATATGAGAGCGGATTAAGGATGTTACCAAGGCACTGAGTTCCCGTCACGTGATGACCCTCAGATACATTCGCGTAAACATCGACGCTTTGGTGCGGAAAAGCCTCCTCCTGAAAAAGGCGTACGTACAGCAGGCGCTTTGTAGTCCGAGCCGCACGTCCTTCCTGACGTCACGTCGACCGGATACGACGCACGTTTACGACCTGGAAACGTACTGGCGCAAGGTGAGCGGGAACTTCACGACTATACCGCAGTACTCTAAAAACCACGGCAGGATAACCGCCAGTATTGGGAAAATA
The DNA here is from genome assembly GCF_020536995.1 of Dreissena polymorpha. NCBI lineage: Eukaryota > Metazoa > Mollusca > Bivalvia > Myida > Dreissenidae > Dreissena > Dreissena polymorpha. The sequence goes on along the minus strand of NC_068363.1, from coordinate 71,406,646 downwards.
TTCCACCCTGTAGGTGACAGTCACGATGATGCCCCGTTTTCGTGGACGGATCCGTACATTATGCCGCGAGCGTCGAGATATGAAGTTAGCGAAATTAGTTGGATGTACCTGAACGATTCCCAGCTCTTGAACGACCCGCTTGTAGATGACGAAATCGCAAAGGCTGCAGTAAGTGCTCTGCAGAATTTTGCATCGGGTGGCAAATACGCGAACCGACCGTTCTTTCTCGCTTCGATCGTTACCGGTACACGAAGTGGGTCGAATTCTCTTACCAGCTCCACAGGCCGGATTGGACAAGAAATCACGGCACGGAACTGTACGACCACCAGACGGACCCCGACGAGAATCACAACGTGGCGTCCGACCACGCGTTTGCAGATCTTGTGAAAAGCATGGCCTTTCGTCTGCATGCCGGCGGGCGTCACGTTAGTCCGTACATCAATAACCCAAGTATAGTTGGATGAATTTCATTACATAAAAAATCTTATTGGATGTACCAAACATTATCTACGATTAAAATATAAAATAAATGCGAAACAGCCATATCGTTTTTATATTGACTAATATCATACTTTTTCCAAACGCTTGCTTAGTAACCAGATCTTTAGGAATGAAGCACACACAATGTTCTAAATTAGTATGTCAAAAAGCAAGTCCCTTTGTTTTATCTCGGCATTTTTATTCCAATGATATGCTACTCATTCATTTGTGCACACATCAGTAATCGCGGTTTCGATCTCCGTCACGGCCAACTTGTGTGGACAATGGTCATTCTCTACAACCTCTAATGCAGGCTTGGAAATTGTCAGTTACTGGAATAAGTGTGAGCACTTAATACTGGTTAACCAGCTATCCCCGGAAAAGTGTGAGATGACAAACGGACCATGTGACAAAAAAGCTGTTGAAACAGCGAAAAAGTCCAACGTACTCAAAAAGTTTTGCTGTTACGAGGGATGAAACTTTCCTAAGATGCAAATCAATATAGCCCCCACTTATTTGGTCAATATTCACATCTTTGCATTAGTTCTGTTCATTTTAGGTAAAATTATGTAAACGTCAAATGAAACGAAACATGCACATAATTGCATCTGCATTTATAAAACTAGATAAACATACATTATTTTTGTCAATTATCTTAAATTTACAATAACACAACATTATTAACAAACAAAACATGTAATTAACATAAAGTTATGAAGGGAAAATCATGTGCTGGCCCTTTTTTGGTCCCTCCAGCTCTCCTCTAGGGAAACATACACGTGAGGAGTGCTCTGTGAAAAGGGTGTATAATGCATGTGCATTTAGTTTCATCCAAGATTAGCCTGGGCAGTCCACACAGGCTAATCAGGAACACACTTCACCTTAACTGGATTTTTGCAAAGAAGAGAATTTATGTAAACAAAAAATGCCATAAAAGCGGAACTGCGATATGCACAGGCTAATCTGGGACGACACTTTACGCACATTCATTACACCCCCTTTTCACAAAACAGCCCACATCATGTATTTTGATATTTAATATAATTTAAGCAAATACTCCAACTTTCATTTAACACGTTAAAGCACTGACTTATTATCCAGACCCATTTGGCACAACTAGCAACATTTTCAGTCCAAGATCTTTTGCCAAGCTTGTTTCAAATACTGATTAGCGTTCCCATGACTACAACTTGGCAAATCTTCAAATTTTGTTTTAGCATGTAAACAAACTGAACTGAATTCCCTCTAGACTAATATAGTAACACCTTTTACCATTTTTGGTCCAAGATCTTTCCCTAAGTTTTTGTCAAACACTGATCACCATTTCAAATGACTATAACTTGGCTGTTTTACTGGAGAAGAAGCTCATAATGGCGTTCATGCATTCCTGGGACTGCCAACGACCAATCAGAACACGGCACTCTTCCTTGTTCACAGAGTGAAGTGTGGCCTTCTCCGCGTTTCTGATCAACACCTTTGAGTAGCTCATACTCTAAAATGAGGAGGCAACATAATAAGTTTATTAAAATAGAATATAAATGACAGAAAAAGCATTAAAAAAGAACCACACTTAAATAAAGCGGGTTGTGCTGGCTGCTCCAACCAATTAATTGAGTACGCTAATAAACAATTACTTTTGCTTCATGGTTTACAGCTACAAGACTTTTTCTTTCACTTTGCAAATGGGCAGCTGAGGAAATCAGTTTACTATATACTCCTCTGTACATTTATCATCTTTTATTAAAAATAATTACTTTAGTTGAAGTGTTAAGGTTTATCATTCTTTTGATAATTAGAGAAGGTATTGAGAAGGATTGGTTCAGAAGGAAACATTCCCAACAATTATTAAAAATTGTGCCATTTCATAAGTGTGAGTTGCACAAAATATAAAGATTTAGGCTAATATTTTGTGTCTGTATTACAAAATATTAAGCTTTCAACAAAAATTATGATTTTCATTTTTTTATTGCATTTTAGCTAACTTGTTCATAACTGCCACACCAGTGACTAGCTCTCTATATAGCCACTAGGCCCTTAGTAAAGTAAAATACATGACTTTTTTTTCCTGGAACCACTAAAGTGGAAATGCTCCCGACTTATTCTAATACATGGCTCAGAAATGTATTGGATTCTTATACATGGCTCAGAAATGTATTTGAATTCCAAATCATAGTGAGCACTTTTAAAAATAAGTAACACCCAACACTAATAAAGGCTCTTAAATATTTAAGCTATAAATTACCTCCCTGGGCAGCTTGGAAATTGTGTCAATCTTTGCTTGAGTTTCCTTGGCAAACACATCGTCAGGTATCACAGAGGTGACAAGGTTCCTGCTAAAGGCCTCTGCAGCGGAGATCTTCTTATTAAAGAGAAGCATCTCATTGGCCTTAGCTGGGCCCATTAGCCGCGGGAATGTGTATGAGGAGCAACCCTCAGGGGACTGGCCCAGCTGAGAGAAAGGTGTGTGGAACGTTGCCTGTGAAACAAGAAAATTTAACTGTTACCACTGAGTTAAGCACTTCCAGACGTTTGTAAGCCCTAAGAAAATGCTAACAAGCACCAAACAGCATAAAATCTTAACAGACTGCAAGTAACTCTGAGTTACTTGCAGTCTGTTCTGGTTTTGTGCTGGTTGCACAGTTATTTACCACTCACATAAGCAGTTTGACGCAGTTGTAGTCCCTTAGAAAATCAAATTAAAAAAAAGACCTTTGTTACAAGATAAAAATTGTACAGGCTTCATTTCCAACTCAAGATACTGATGAGCTGCTAACAACATGAAACCTGAACAGGTTGTATTGGTTTATGCTGGTTGTATAAAGCTGAACAGGTTGTATTGGTTTTATGCTGGTTGTATAAAGCTGAACAGGTTGTATTGGTTTTATGCTGGTTGTATAAAGCTGAACAGGTTGTATTGGTTTTATGCTGGTTGTATAAAGCTGAACAGGTTGTATTGGTTTTATGCTGGTTGTATAAAGCTGAACAGGTTGTATTGGTTTTATGCTGGTTGTGCGCGCTGAACAGGTTGTATTGGTTTTATGCTGGTTGTATAAAGCTGAACAGGTTGTATTGGTTTTATGCTGGTTGTGCACGCTGAACAGGTTGTATTGGTTTTATGCTGGTTGTATAAAGCTGAACAGGTTGTATTGGTTTTTTGCTGGTTGTGCGCGCTGAACAGGTTGTATTGGTTTTATGCTGGTTGTATAAAGCTGAACAGGTTGTATTGGTTTTATGCTGGTTGTATTAAGCTGAACAGGTTGTATTGGTTTTATGCTGGTTGTATAAAGCTGTTTGCGATTTGCTCCTGAGCTAGAAAGGATTAGCATGTATGGAAATAAGGTTTTTATTGTTATTTGTGTCGTGTTCTGAGAAAACTGAGAAGTTTAAATCCGATCTTCACCACACGTGGTCAGAAGTTGTAACTAGATGATGTGTAGGTCAAGTTCGAACATGGGCCATGCCGGGTCAAAAACTAGGTCACGGGGTCACTTAGTGTGTTTAAAACCTCACCATGTTATCCGCTCTCTAATTCAAGTAGTTTTTATCCAATCTTCACCAAAATTGGTCAGAAGTTGTATCTTGATAATGTCTAGGGCCAGTTTGAATATGGGTCATGCCGGGTCAAAAACAAGGTCACGGGGTCACTTAGTGCGTTTTAAACATCACAATGTTGTCCCCTCTCTAATTCAAGTAGTTTTCATCCAATCATCACCAAACTTGGTCAGAAGTTGTATCTAGATGATGTCTAGGTCAAGTTTGAATATGGGTCATGCCAGGTCAACAACTAGGTCATGGGGTATCTTAGTGCGTTTTAAACCTCACCATATTGTCCGCTCTCTAATTCAAGTAGTTTTCATCCAATCCTCACCAAACTTGGTTACCAGTTTTATCTAAATGATCTCTAGGACAAGTTTTAACATGGGCCATTCCAAGCCTAAAACTTGGTCACTGGGTCACTTAGTGCGTTTTTTAATATTCAGCAATTCGCTCTCTAATTCAAGTAGTTTTCATCCAATCCTCACCAAACTTGGTCAGAAGTTTAATGGAGATGATCTTAAGGCAAATTTAGAACATGGGCCCTTCTGGGTAAAAAACTAGGTCAAGGGTCACTTAGTGCGTTTTAAAAATTGAGCATGGTTTTTGCTGTTTTTTGTGAAGACGAAATGCAAAATATTATGTGTCAATGCAGCATGTGGGGGTATTCGTCACGTCTGTGACAAAGCTCTAGTTGTATTTATTATCCCTTGCAAAAGGTGGAGGGATATAGTTTTGGTGTTGTCCATCTGTCTTACAGTCTGTCCACCAGTCCGTCCATCTGTCACAAACTTTTTAGGGCTATATCTCAGAAACTATATTAGATGTCAACATGAAACTTCAGAGAAGTATACATATAGATCTATATGAATGAAAAGAAGGTGGGACTATCAATTAAACAAATTTTCCTGTTGTTTAAAAGGAAGTCTCTTCTTAGCTAAAATCCAGTTAGAAAGTGTAGTTCCTGATCTGGGACGACACTTTACCAACCTGCACAAAGGCCCATTTTTCCAGGTAGTGACTAATATAAATGTTTTAAGACAGCAGTTAAGAAGTAAATATAACAAGGGATGTGTTTGTGAAACACTATGTCCCCATATTTATTTGACCTTTGACATTGAAAGATGACCTTGACCTTTCACCACTCAAAATGTGCAGCTCCATGAGATACACATGCATGCCAAATATCAAGTTGCTTTTTTCAATATTGCAAAAGTTATGGCAAATAATAAAGTTTGCACAAACAAACAAACCAACCAACCAACAGACAGGGAAAAAACAATATGTCCCCCACTATGGTGGTGGGGGACATAAAAATTCAGCCTTTCGGAATTGCTTCCTTTCTTTGTTTCTTTCTTTATTGCAGGCACCATAATCCATGTTAAAATGTGTTTTGAAAGCCGTTGATTACATAGTGTTAGTAAGCATTACAAATAATTGTATTGAAATTAAAAGACAACTCAAAATTCAACAACATCTGCATTAGAATCCATATTAACAAGAATTTGTATAAGATTGCACACAGAAAAAAGTAATCCATGCTGGTGGTGGTGTCTGCACAGTCTAATCAGGGACGACACTTTCCGCCTAAACTTGATTTTGGGTAAGGAGGGACTTCCTTGAAACTAAAAATACCATAAAAGCAGAAAGTTTAAACTTCTTGAAATAGAGAGCAGACACCATGCTCAATGTGTAAAACGTACTAAGTGACCCTGTGACCTAGTTTTTGATCTGGCATGGCCCATGTTCGAACTTGGCCTTCAGATCGTCTAGCTAAAACTTCTGAACAAGTTTGGTGAAGATCTGATGAAAACTACTTGAATAAGAGAGAGGACACCATGCTGAATGTTAAACAAGAGCACCGCTTTGCGGGTTCAGACCGCTCATCTATTTTTCTTTTTAAAGGTGTAGGGACCTATCTCAATTTCAATCACAAAGGATAGAGTGGTGGAGTGGAGAGGGGTGTATAGTGTGGGGTTGTGGTCATTTATTACATTATCTTCTGAAAATGCAAAAAAATAAAAAAAATTAGGGGGGGGGGGGGAGGTTCTTGTGTGGGATGGTTGGACGGTATTTCAAGAATAAAATAATAAAAATAAATATTTGTGTTTTTTAACCATGTTAGAAAAAAAAACAAGAGATGTGTTTATCAGAAACACAATGCCCCCTATTGCGCCGCTTTGAAATTATTTTATTTATTTTTTTCTCTTTGACCTTGAAGGATGACCTTGACCTTAAACTTCCACCACTCAAAATGTGCAGCTTTATGAGAAGGCCGCTTTGAAATATTATTTTTTGACATTTGACCTTGAAGGATGACCTTGAGCTTTAAGGATGACCTTGAACTTATACCACTCAAAATGTGCAGCTTCATGATAACGCCGCTTAAAGATTATTATTTGTTTACCTTTGACCTTGAGGGATGACCTTGACCTTGAAGAATTACCTTGACCTTCCACCACTCAAAATGTGCAGCTTCATGAAGACGCCACTTTGTTTTTTTGTGTTTTTTTTACCTTTGACCTTGAAAGATGACCTTGACCTTGAAGGATGACCTTGACCTTGAACTTCCACCACTCAAAATGCGAAGCTTCATGAGAACGCCGCTTTGAAATTTTGTATTTATTTTTTTGACCTTGAAGGATGACCTTGACCTTGAACTTCCACCACTCAGAATGTGCAGCTTCATGATAATGCCACTTTGATTTTTTAAATATCTTGTTTGACCTTTGACCTTGAAGGATGACCTTGACCTTCAAGGGTGACCTTGACCCTACACCACTCAAAATGTGCAGCTTCATGATAACGCCGCTTTGATTTTTTTTTACCTTTGACCTTGAAGGATGACCTTGACCTTGAAAGATGACCTTGACCTTTCACCACTCAAAATGTGCAGCTTCATGATAATGCCGCTTTGAAATTTTATATTTGTTTTTTGACCTTTGACCTTGAAGGATGACCTTGACATTGAAGGATGACCTTGAACTTCCACCACTCAAAATGTGCAGCTTCATGAGAACGCTGCTTTTATTTTTTTATTTTTTTTGACCTTGAAGGATGACCTTGAAGGATAACCTTGACCTTAAACTTCCACACTCAAAATGTGCAGCTTCATGAGATACACATGCATGCCAAATATCAAGTTGCTATCTTCAATATTAAAAAAGTTATGGCCAATGTTAAAGTTTTCGGACAGACAGAGGCCATATATTTGACATTTGACCTTGAAGGATGACCTTCACCTTTCACCACTCAAAATGTAAGCTCCATGAGATACACATGCATGCCAAATATAAAGTTGCTATCTTCAATATTGAAAAAGTTATGGCCAATGTATAAGTTTTCGGACAGACAGACACCATAGATTTGACCTTGAAGGATGACCTTGACCTTTCACCACTCAAAATGTGCAGCTTCATGAGATACACATGCATGCCAAATATCAAGTTGCTATCTTAAAAAGTGAAAAAGTAATGGCCAATGTTAAAGCTTTTTTCGGACTGACATACTGACGGACAGCTCAACTGCTATATGCTACCCTACTGGGAGCATAATAATTATTATTTTGGGGTGGGGGTGGGTATAGTGTAAGGGTGTGGTGGTCATTTATTAGATGATCTTTAATAAAAAAAAAATCATTGGGGGGATTGAGGGGGGGGAGGAGGATGGTTTGGACGGAGTCCATTGTGGAATGTCAGGTAAGAGTTTTTTGTCAAAGTATCAATCGAATCAAATCATAAATAAAGAAGTAATGGCAATTTTATCAAAATTTAATAATTTGACCTTGAGAGTCAAGGTCATTCAAAGGTCAAGGTAAAATTCATTTGCCAGGTACAGTACCCTCATGATAGCATGAAAGTATTTAAAGTTTAAAAGCAATAGCCTTGATACTTTAGAAGTAAAGTGAATCTTAACACAAAATGTAACCATATATTCAAAGTAACTAAGTCAAAAAAGGGCCATATTTCGGTAAAAATGACAACCAGAGTTATGCAACTTGTCCTTTACTGTCCCCTAATGATAGTTTGCGAGTGTTCCAAGTATGAAAGCAATATCTATGATACTTTAGGGGTAAAGTGGACCAAAACACAAAACTTTACCAAATTTTCAAGTATAAAGGGCCCATAATTCCGTCAAAATGCCAGTCAAAGTTACATAACTTTGCCTGCACAGTCCCCTTATGATAGTTAGTAAGTGTTGCAGGTATGAAAGCAATGGCTTTGATACTTTAGGAAAAAAGTGGACCTAAACACAAAACTTAACCAAATTTTCAATTTTCTAAGTATAAAAAGGGCACATAATTCTGTCAAAATGCCAGTCAGAGTTACACAACTTTGCCTGCACAGTCCCCTTACGATAGTTAGTAAGTGTTGCAAGTATGAAAGCAATGGCTTTGATGCTTTAGGAAAAAAGTGGACCTAAACACAAAACTTAACCAAATTTTCAATTTTCTAAGTATAAAAAGGGCACATAATTCCGTCAAAATGCCAGTCAGAGTTACATAACTTTGCCTGCACAGTCCCCTTATGATAGTTAGTAAGTGTTGCAAGTATGAAAGCAATGGCTTTGATACTTTAGGAAAAAAATTGACCTAAACACGAAACTTAACCAAATTTTCAATTTTCTAAGTATAAAAAGGGCACATAATTCTGTCGAAATGCCAGTCAGAGTTACATAACTTTGCCTGCACAGTCCCCTTATGATAGTTAGTAAGTGTTGCAAGTATGAAGCTTTGATACTTACGGAATAAAATGGACCTAAACACAAAACTTAACCAAAATTTTCAATTTTCTAAGTATAAAAAGGGCACATAATTCTGTCAAAATGCAAGCCAGAATTATCTGACTTTGCCTTCCCAGTCACCTCATGATAGTAAATATGTGTACCAAGTTTGAATGCAATAGCATTGATACTTTATGAGAAAAGTGTACCTAAACGCAAAACTTAATCGGACACCGACACCAAGGTGATGACAATACAGACTTGTGCCATAAGTGAACGTCATAACGTTTTGAGTAATGGCTGCATTGGTAAGGGCAGTAAATATACAACGTTCAAATGAAATAAAAATGTAAGGGTTATATCCCTTCCTATAATCAATTATTTTTCTATGCTTCGTGACATCATCATGACGTATTTATATCTAGAATATGACGTAATCTGCAGTCGAAATCGTGTTATAAACAGTCATGGTAGGTGAAAGGAAAGAACTCACCCCTGACACGAAAACGGCTGTTGTTTCATTGTTTCAATCAGGTCTTCGACAAACAGAAATTTCCCAAAGATTAGGCATACCACGGACTACAATAGCTGGGATTATAAATAGATTTTGCGCACGGAATAGTGTTGAAAACTTACCGAGAAAAGGAGCCCCGACAAAAATAAATGAACGTGAAAGTCGGGCATTGTTGCGGATCGTAAAACAAAACAGGAAAAGAACTTTATCGGACATAACTGGATATTTCAATCACAATAGGAACGACACAGTTTCCAGACGAACCGTACAGAGGAAATTGTATAGTGAAGGATATCACAGGCGTGTAGTTGTAAAACAGATTCGAATTCGAGAAATCAACCGGAAGAATCGCGTAAACTGGTGCAGAACAAACAGAAGGAGGACTGTAGGCCATTACTGGAAAAGGGTGATCTTCAGTGACGAGTGCAAAGTTGATATCGGGACCGACAATAAGGTTTTCATAAACATTCCTGTTGAATATATTAGAAACTTGTATTCCAGTTTACCAAGGAGAATACAGAGTGTAATAAAATCGAAAGGCTATATAACCAAATATTAAGGTAAATGGTTGATGTTTAATATGTTTAAACCGCTTTGTTTTATTAAGCACATTTATTGTTGACGTCAGCCATTCAGTTTTTTGACGTTCACTTGTGGCACATCACTGTAGCTCTTTTTTTTTTCAAAAAATAGATGAGCTAAAAACGCACTAAGTGACCCCGTGACCTAGTTTTTGACCCAAGGCCCATGTTCGATCTTGGCCTTAAGATCATCTAGATACAACTTCTGACAAAGTTTGGTGAAGATCGGATGAAAACTACTTGAATTAGAGAGCAGACAACATGCTGAATGTTTAAAACGCACTAAGTGACCCCGTGACCTAGTTTTTGACCCGGCAAGGCCCATGTTCGAACTTGGCCTAGACATCATGTAGATACAACTTCTGACCAAGTTTGGTGAAGATCGGATGAAAACTACTTGAATTAGAGAGCGGACACTTAATACTGACCGACAGACCGACCGACCGACCGACAAACAAGTTCACTCCCATATACCCCCCTAAACTTTGTTTGTGGGGGTATAATAAAAGCAGAAAGTGTCAGCCTATATACCACATAACATACCCGATCACTTGCATACACTGCATCAAAGAGTCCCAGTACCGTGACTGACACCCCCACTGCTGGGCCATTAATCAAGGCAATCAGAGGCTTTGGGAAGTCTATAAATGCGGATACAAAACGCCTGAAAAGGGTGAAAAAATATCATTAAAGTGACCATGATGATTTTGTTTTTCATCAGGTTTTTTACTATAACTACAGTAACTGTTACAGTATGATATACATGCAAGCAGGGTAGGTATAAATCTAAGAGTATTGATAAGTATATAATTTAAACCAAAAAAACAAACATGTATTTTGCATAAATGTATCCAAAAGCAGTGTTTACTCCAATAAATCTCCCGCTTTCACAGCCATGGCTTCTATGTTCTTGGGGTCAATGTTCATGAAGTTACTGAGGTCATTGCCACTGCAGAAGTAGTCGCCAGCACCTGGGTCCCAACAAATTGGAAGAAAAGAACTTAATGAAATGAAGAGCCTTAAGAATACAATTTCATTTTAAAAAATCTTGAATTAACGGAGTTCATTCCATTCATAGACCTATTCCCAATTTTACGCATGCATTATTTTCCCCTGTTTTTAATAGGAAAAACAAATCATTAATCATCAACTTATTCATATAGAAATACAATTAAACCATAGCTTCATTCATTCAATGATTTACTAAAATTCTTGTTTAAATTTTTATAAAAAATAAATATTTTCAAGATGGTTCTTAAAAGACCTATGCTTGAAGTATTAAAAACATGGATGCTACTTTACGCTGCAAAAAAAACTCCTTGCTCATGATTTGTCAATATGCAGAAAATTAGTTTTTCTAATTGAGTTGATAATTACCTGTCAGAGTTGCTATGACAACCGAATTGTCCACACTAGCTTCCTTCAGGGCAGCTATGAGTTCTTCATACATCTGAGAGAACAAAAAAAGGTTGTTTTTTTTAATTGTAGTTTCAAATAGTGAAATTTCCAACATTTTCTTTATTATTTTTTTAAAGTAAAATTTTAGATTTCTTACATCAAATTTGTTTACTGGTACTTGCAACATTTTTTTTACATATATATGTAGATCAACTTGAATAAAATAATGCAAGCATTTTGTTGTACTAGCATTGTGATTTCATTAAACAAATTTAGGTTCTGCAGATTGGAGCAAGGTCATTGTTTTAGGATACAGATTTTCACAGTAGTTAAAAATCCAGTGCTGACTTGTAGCTTATTTTTTAGCTCACCTGATTGCTCAGGTGAGCTTTTCTGACCGGTCTTTGTCCGTCGTATGTTCGTCCATCCGTAAACATTTGCTCATAAACACTCTAGAGGCCACATTTCTTGTCCCATCTTCATGAAACTTGGTCAAAAGCTTTGCCCCAATAAAATCTCGGCCGAGTTCGAAACTGGGGTGTGCCGGGTCAATAACTAGGTCACTAGGTAAAAAAAAAGAAAGCCCTTGTAAACACTGTAGAAGTCACATTTCATGCCCAATCTTCATGTAACTTTGTCAAAATGTTTGCCTTAATGATATGTTGGTTGAGTTCAAAAGTGGTTCCGGTCAGTTGAAAAAAATGGCCACCAGTGGGCGGGGCAGTTTTCCTAATTTGGCTATAGAGAAACCTTGTAAACACTCTAAAAGTCACAATTTTTGTCCAATCATCATGAAAGTTGTTCAAAACATTGGTTATATTGATATCTCGGACAAGTTCGAAAATGGTCCAGATCGTTGAAAAAACATTGCCGCCAGTGGGTGGGGCATTTTTCTCTATATGTATATAGTGAAAACATGTGAACACTCTAGAAGTCACATTTTTGGCAAAATTTTCATGAAATTTGGTCAGAACATTTGTTTCCTTGATATGAGAGTTGAGTTTGAAAATGGTTCCTGTCAGTTGAATAACATGGCTGCCGGGGGGGGGGGGCAGTTTTCCTTATTTGGCTATAGAGAAACCTTGTAAACACTCTAGAAGTCACAATTTTTGCCCAATCATCATGAAAGTTGGTCAAAACATTGGTTTTATTGATATCTTGGACAAGTTCGAAAACGGTCCAGATCGATGAAAAAACATGACCGCCAGTGGGCGGGGCATTTTTCTCTATATGTATATCGTGAAAACATGTTAACACTCTAGAAGTCACATTTTTGGCCCAATTTTCATGAAATTTGGTCAGAACATTTGTTGCCTTGATATGAGAGTTGAGTTCGTAAATGGTTCTGGTCAGTTGAAAAACATGGCTGCCAGGGCGGGGGGGGGGGGGGGGTGGGGGGGGGGGCAGTTTTCCTTATTTTGCTATAGAGCACCTTGTAAACACTATAGAAGTTACAATCTTTGCCCAATTATCATGAAAGTTGGTCAAAACATTGGTTTTATTGATATCTCGGACGAGTTCGAAAATGGTCCAGATCGGTGAAAAAACATGGCCGCCAGTGGGCGGGGCATTTTCCCTATTTGTATATAGTGAAAACATGTGAACACTCTAGAGGTCACATTTTTGGCCCAATTTTCATTAAATTTGGTCAGAACATTTGTTTCCTTGATATGAGTGTTGAATTCAAAAATGGTTCCTGTCAGTTGAATAACATGGCTGCCGGGGGGGGGGGGGCAGTTTTCCTTATTTGGCTATAGAGAAACCTTGTAAACACTCTAGAAGTCACAATTTTTGCCCAATCATCATGAAAGTTGGTCAAAACATTGGTTTTATTGATAGCTCGGCAGAGTTCGAAAATGGTCCCAGATCGATGAAAAAACATGGCCGCCAGTGGGCGGGGCATTTTTCTCTATATGTATATCGTGAAAACATGTGAACACTCTAGAAGTCACATTTTGGCAAAATTTTCATGAAATTTGGTCAGAACATTTGTTTCCTTGATATGAGTGTTGAATTAAAAAATGGTTCCGGTCAGTTGAATAACATGGCTGCCGGGGGGGGGGGCAGTTTTCCTTATTTGGCTATAGAGAAACCTTGTAAACACTCTAGAAGTCACAATTTTTGCCCAATCATTATGAAAATTGGTCAAAACATTGGTTTTATTGATATCTCGGCAGAGTTCGAAAATGGTCCAGATCGATGAAAAAACATGGCCGCCAGTGGGCGGGGCATTTTTCTCTATATGTATATAGTGAAAACATGTGAACACTCTAGAAGTCACATTTTTGGCCAAATTTTCATGAAATTTGGTCAGAACATTTGTTGCCTTGATATGAGAGTTGAGTTCGAAAATGGTTCCGGTCAGTTGAAAAACATGGCTGCCAGGGGGGGGCAGTTTTCCTTATTTGGCTATAGAGAAACCTTGTAAACACTCTAGAAGTCACAATTTTTGCCCAATTATCATGAAAGTTGGTCAAAACATTGGTTTTATTGATATCTCTGACGAGTTCGAAAATGGTCCTGATCGGTGAAAAGTCATGGCCACCAGATGACGGGGCATTTTTCTCTATATGTATATAGTAAAACATGTGAACACTCTAGAAGTCACATTTTTGGCCCAATTTTCATGAAATTTGGTCAGAACATTTGTTGCCTTGATATGAGAGTTGAGTTCGAAAATGGTTCCGGTCAGTTGAATAACGTGGCTGCTGGGGGGGGGGGGAGGGGGACAGTTTTCCTTATTTGGCTATAGAGAAACCTTGTAAACACTCTGGAAGTCACAATTTTTGTCCAATCATCATGAAAGTTGGTCAAAACATTGGTTTTATTAATATCTCGTGCAAGTTCGAAAACGGTCCAGATCGGTGAAAAAACATGGCCGCCAGTGGGCAATTTTCATGAAATTTGTTCAGAACATTTGTTTCCTTGATATGAGAGTTGAGTTCGAAAATGGTTTCGGTCAGTTAATTAACATGGCTGCCGAGGGGGGGGGGGGCAGTTTTCTTATATTTATATAGTAAAAAAAAAGCTTGTGAACACCCTAGAAATCAGCAAATAATTGCAGGGTTTATTGATTTTTAAGATCTCTTCAGTATTATGTACAAACCTTCATGTCTATACAAATATTTAAACCATTAGGGAAATGTTTAAGAAAACACATTGTTTAATATCAGATGAAGAAGTTAATTGTTAACTTTATAATTTCAATGTAATTTTTATGGTCCATATTGGCACTTGGCCCCAAAAATGTGTATGTTACCTGAATATTTAAGGCATTTTTCTTGGCTGGTCTGTTGAGCGTTATGCTGAATACCCCTGCTGTATTAGTGACGAGAAGGGTCTTGTACTTGTTGTCTGCCCTTGACTGGGAGTCGGTGCTTGGCTGAGGTTCAGTCCCAGCCAGGGAGTCTACCAGTTGTATGTATTGCTTCTGTGCCTCATCCTGCAAAGTATATTAAACACTCTTTAAAAATATTGTTTATCCAGTCATGTTGTCCATAATCACAGTCAACTAAAGGTGTGGAATCAATTTGATTTTAGAGCCAATGTTCAAAACCTAAACAAAATGTTAAGGTTTTAGCACGACACTGACATCGGACGACGAGCAGGCTATGACAATACCATAAAAATCAAAAAAATCGAAAGTCATTAACTCATGTATGTGTGTTTTTAGTAATGGCAATCAAAAGAAATATGTAAAATAAATTTCACATACGAATGATTAAACAATGGTGTTTACCTCTAAGGTTACACGTGTGCTTCTTTATAGGAGTAAACTTTTTATACCATTAAAGCAACACAATTCCAAAAGTGTGAAAATGTGATTGTTCACGTTTCTCTAAGCACAAACAGTTTTTACCTGAGACATATTACCCAGGTCATTCCATGCATTCCATTTGTATTTGCCTACCATGTCCAACATCCCTGGCTTTGGTGCATTGCATTTACCAATTGTCGCCTTAAAATACAATATGAAAAACATTATGACATTAATTAATTTGTGATCACTGTCAAAAAATATAGGATGATTTAAATAACTTAAGACCATAATAAATCTAAACAAAATCTATACAACATTGCAAGTATACAATGTTTGAAAATGCTGGAAATAAGGAGTCTTGAATGTATTGAATTATTAATAATTAATTAACCTTTTCCCACTCAGAAGCAAAGTGAAAATGGCTATATGCAAACAGCATAAAACCAGAACAGCCTGCATGTAACTCGCAGTCTGTTCAGGTTTTATGCTGTTTGCTGCTTATCAGTATGTAAGGGTTGGAAATAAAGCCTTAAAAACTTGAATACAGTAAGAAAGGTCTTTAATTATATTTAACTTTCTTAGGGACAACAATTGAGTAACTGAGGAGCTGCCCCATGAGCGCATGATACGCCCGTCGTTCGCCAATGAAGTAGTAAGGTAATAAATAACCCTTTGAATCATTTTTTTACTTCAGTTTATTTGTATTTGAATACATGGTTTATTTTATAAGTACATGAGCATGGAGCGCCGTCTCCTTGACATTCATACCATATCTTTTTTTGAGTATATGTATGCATTTCTTTAGAGGATATGGAGTTGAAGTAAACCTGTTATAGATATTTTGACCAATAATAAAAGAGAAATGTAGATGGGTAAGTGGTAGTGTACAATCGGAATAGAAAAAAGCTCACCTTGTTCAATTTTTCAGGGATACTAAAAAAAAAAAAAAAAAATCCATCGAAGGATATTTGAGCTACAGTAGGACATTCAATGAAATCACGAAATTTTGACGAACAAAGTCCCATAACTCTGGAACGACAATTCAGAATTCCGTCAAAAACGAAAGGGGATCAGGGTTTATCAATATTAAGATTGTGTTAAAATTTGAAGAAAATCTGTCAAAGGATATTTGACGTAGCGTACGACATTAACAGACGGACGGACGGACGGCTACGGTAGGACATTCAATGAAATCACGAAATTTTGACAAACAAAGTCCCATAACTCTGGAACGACAATTCAGAATTCCGTCAAAAACGAAAGGGGATCAGGGTTTATCAATATTAAGATTGTGTTGAAATTTGAAAAAAATCCATCGAAGGATATTTGAGCTACAGTAGGACATTCAATGAAATCACGAAATTTTGACGAACAAAGTCCCATAACTCTGGAACGACAATTCAGAATTCCGTCAAAAACGAAAGGGGATCAGGGTTTATCAATATTAAGATTGTGTTAAAATTTGAAGAAAATCTGTCAAAGGATATTTGACGTAGCGTACGACATTAACAGACGGACGGACGGACGGACAGACGGACGGACAGACGGACGGACGGACAGACGCGGGGTATACCATAATACGTCCCGTCATAGACGGGCGTATAAAAATACGTATCTAAGTGATAAAGGGTTAAACAAATTTATCAATAGTTACTATACAGAATATACCTGTTTAAAGAGTGCATATATTTTGAGTTTCACATCATTTCCAGGATCCTCTTTTAAAGCACCGAGGCGTTCTTTTGCCTTGCTGAACTCAGCATCATATGCTCCCATGGCTGAGTAACTGGTATGTAGGGTCCTCTGAATAAGCTTTGGGGTGTAGCTGAATCTGAATAATATTTGTACTGAATTTTTATCACAATTCCTTTGTTTTACATGTAGCATCCTTGAAAAGCTCTTCAAACATTACGCAATCAATTATTATAAGTTTAAAACAAAACACCAACGCTGGTATATTAAATTCCTTTGTAAAGGTCTCCTGCTGTTGTCACAATAAGGGGACCATTATCAGCAGAATACAATAATAAGTAACAGTATCTTCTAAATCAATGCTGCACTAAGGTCTTGCTCAGTAAAAAACAACTACAATTGGATCACACCTTAACAATAATATAATAGCATGTATAACTATTATGTAGCAGTTTGTATCTCTAGTCTTACACAACAGTTCAACAATATTTTTCTGTGTTAGAAAGCATCGTCTGACATTTGACGGACCAGATTTGCAACAATATGTAGTATGTTAGTTGCCCAGCCAGACAGCTATGAGCCCAGGACCAGGTTAATGCCATGGAATTTCATTAATTGATTAAATTGACCTAAATCTTTAACTATTGAATCTACATGTATACGCTTTAGCTTATTTTCAATAGAGATAGGAAAACTTGTGTGAAATTGTTTAAGATAGGAAAACTTGTGTGAAATTGTTTTCAGCTTTAAAATAAAGTTACTTTCCCAGCTGGGCTGCCAGTTTTTTTTTTAAATTGACTTGCCAGGACTAAAATCTATTTTGCCAGGGCAAATGGCAAACCAATAATTACTTTCCCTGTTTTTGTAGCGCACAAAGTTCTATTACAAAGAACTTGAATATTAGGAAGGTTGGTCTTATTTCTACAACTTACTCGACCCATTAGTACCCAAGTTTCCTTCTAAGTGCTTTGGTTAATTACTTATGCAAACTTCAATTAAATAAGCCAAGTTCAATTTACTTAAACAAACATACAATAATGATGTAAAATGATTTAGTTTTTAAATTTACAAAATCAGTATGTACATCTTGCACGGGCTATGTATGATTGTTAAATACATGTATAATTATTATGTAAATAAAGAGCTGCGCCATGAGCGCATGATACGCCCGTCGTTCGCCAATGAAGTAGTAAGGTAATAAATAACCCTTTGAATCATTTTTTTACTTCAGTTTATTTGTATTTGAATACATGGTTTATTTTATAAGAACATGAGCATGGAGCGCCGTCTCCTTGACATTCAACAAAGTCCCATAACTGTGGAACAACAATTCAGAATTCCGTCAAAAACGAAAGGGGATCAGGTTTTATCAATATTAAGATTGTGTTGAAATTTGAAAAAAATCCATCGAAGGATATTTGAGCTACGGTAGGACATTCAATGAAATAACGAAATTTTGACGAACAAAGTCCCATAACTCTGGAACGACAATTCAGAATTCCGTCAAAAACGAAAGGGGATCAGGGTTTATCAATATTAAGATTGTGTTGAAATTTGAAAAAAATCCATCGAAGGATATTTGAGCTACAGTAGGACATTCAATGAAATCACGAAATTTTGACGAACAAAGTCCCATAACTCTGGAACGACAATTCAGAATTCCGTCAAAAACGAAAGGGGATCAGGGTTTATCAATATTAAGATTGTGTTGAAATTTGAAAAAAATTTATCGAAGGATATTTGAGCTACAGTAGGACATTCAATGAAATCACGAAATTTTGACGAACAAAGTCCCATAACTCTGGAACGACAATTCAGAATTCCGTCAAAAACGAAAGGGGATCAGGGTTTATCAATATTAAGATTGTGTTGAAATTTGAAAAAAATCCATCGAAGGATATTTGAGCTACAGTAGGACATTCAATGAAATCACGAAATTTTGACGAACAAAGTCCCATAACTCTGGAACGACAATTCAGAATTCCGTCAAAAACGAAAGGGGATCAGGGTTTATCAATATTAAGATTGTGTTAAAATTTGAAGAAAATCTGTCAAAGGATATTTGACGTAGCGTACGACATTAACAGACGGACAGACGGACGCGGGGTATACCATAATACGTCCCGTCATAGACGGGCGTATAAAAAGTAAGAATTTAATACATGTTTAACTTAACAAAATTAAGTTACTTCAGCTGTGAAACTTGTTTAACGATAAATTAAACAACATTGAAGATTTTAACCACTGAAGAACATTATAATGTCTCTTTTAAGCAACCTTAACTTCCATATTGTCAGCCTATTTCTTACTTTGTTTTAGCAAGGGAGACATCTCCTTCAGAACTAAATATAAGCAATGTTTAAATGTCTGGGGACAATTCTTTAATATAGCTGCAAGTTCTAGGCTAGCTATTTATTTCAAATTTGATGTGGTCTTGCACTGTAAGGGGAACTGAGGTACCCTGGATAAAAACCCACCTGTCTTTTATAGTAACCACCAAATAAGCTCTTAATTGCGCCCTTAGCAGGCATGGAAACTATGTATCTCCAAGAGCCCAGGACCAGGTAAATGCCATGGTTTGTATGTTAAAACCATGTCAAATTTGTTTATTAATATCCTGTTTAACCACCAAAAGCTGATAGTTCTATATGCTACTGCAATAACATTCACTACTGTCATGGTGACCACTGACCATTATTGAGATGTCACAGCGTTAAAGGAGTATTCTCTACTGCAATAGTTATTTGGTCAACTTAAAAACTTTATTCACTTATCACATTCATATAAACTTAAAAAGTAATTAATTTTTTTATAACTTCTATTAACAATGTAACAATTTTCTGTAAAAAAAACTTCTATTTACAATGTAACAATTTTCTGTTCTATCAGTTATTCTTCTTTTGAGTAACATGGGCACATAAAAGTGCTCAAGAATTTCATGAACACAAACGTTCAACATTTCTTCAAATAAAAATGGCATATATGTGACTTTTAAGATTCCCTGAAATAAACTTCCAATTGTGACAGGGTATTCCCACTAAACAAGTGCAAATTATCTGACACAGTGTGCAGTGTGCACGCACAGTTCCAAATTTTCTGAGAATTGCCAGAATGTGAAAGAGTTTATATTATGAATTAAATCAAATAAATAAAAGAGTTGTGTTTACACTAGGGCAGTCTTCTGCTTTTACTTTACATTTTAAGTGGAAATGTAAGGTAGACAACCAATGCAATTTATGGAATAGGTATACATTTGGATTATTTTAGTCGAAGTAAGATTTTGAAATGCAATGACACCTGTTTTTCCTCATTTTGGTTGTATTTGTAATTACTTTCAAGCTTAGTGATGTTAGTTAAGCAATATTCTCGGAGCGCATGCATGTAAGGTTATAAAGGGAGCCTTGTTCTTTATGTTTACTAAATTATTGATAAGAGGACCTGCACGATACAAGGGCACTGTACGATATTTGTAGTAAGAAGTCCTTGAACCAACCACTGAACTAATCGGACGGTGGTATCCCTTGTATATATATGTATCCCTTGTCAGGGTTTTACATTCATGTCAAATTTTAGGGGTCCCTAGGACTCGTAGTTAATAATAATTTTCAGGGGTCCTGTCAATACAAATGGGGGTCCCAATGTTACTTGAGTTACAAGCAGTGAATGTATGCTAAATATGCTGACTGTGTCAAAGTCACGCCTATAACATTTAACCCACACCTATAACATTAAAGATTGTATTTATTTTTATAGTTTAATCTTGCTTGCCAGATAATAAGCTATCGTAACGTCAGTGAGCTTCTCTTTCATAGCGACATAAATAGCTCACATTTAAGGAATGTAATCTCAATTCGGGACTTTGCACCTAGCAACAGCAGGTGCTCGATAACTAGATTGGTCGATAAATCAACAAGCGAGACAACTGGTACATCCTTCTAGAAAATTACGTTATGCAGTTGTCTTTCAGAGTGTCTTCTTGATATTAATAGAACAAATATGTCAAAATGAGTGTGCGTCCCATGTGATGCAAATTAACAAATATGACGGGTCCTGACTGGCATTTTATGCGTATTTGACGCAGAATATCGCGTCCCGTAAAACCCTGCCGTGTATATATTTATACTATACATAGTGTTTTTGTAAAAGGTCCCTGTGATATAAACTAGCACTGCAACTTATTGCTATCAATATTATCAATAGAATATTTATATTAGTTAAATAGGCTAAACTCTTACCAATTTAAGCAAAATTCTCTTACATCAGACTGTTACCAATTGTGTTGCATTGTTATAACAATATTTGAAGTTGATACATAACCACAATGCATTGTCAAAAAGAAGCTTTTAACATGTGCATGTGATCTTTGAACCTTGTTATCATCTGGCATCAGTTCACAGTTGTGTCCTCAGTTGACAGTGGGAGGGGCAAAATTTAAAATGTTATAAACTTGCATGATAAAATTTTATTTTATTACAGTTAATAGTGATTATGTAAAGCATAAATGAATTCCAGCATTTTCTTAATAAAAGTAAACAAACGTAATAAACCATGGCCCGAAATTACCTCTTTGACAACCGAAAAACCATGGGCGCAGCCATCTTAACTCAGCGCCACCTTGCAGAGGCCGGTTGCTTCGGCAATTTCCTGTAATGGCGGGCAACGAAGAACTTTTCTACGAGGTGAGCCAATAATAAAATGTAGCCTCAAATAAGTAGATAAGTGCCCTATCAGTATATAATGAAATACAATGTGGAATGGGATTTTATATTATATATCAGCCATAACGCTTTCTTTTATTATCAATACAATAAAAAAGTCACAAATAAAACACGAATTGGAGTGATCTCCCTTTATTTGTTTTCATTTATGATAAGTGTGTTTCTTCTCTTACAGAACTATATTTAAGTTTATTTTTCAATAATAAATATAAAAAAAATCACAAGATGAGCACATTGATATTTATACTATGAAATTAAGAAAAAATCACAAGATGAGCAGGCATTGAAGAATTTGTCCAGAGCCACTCTCCCTGCAGGGCGATTAGGCCTGACAATCCAATCCCTTCAATCTATTGCACTGCATTAAAAAATATATATATATATCTATCTTTATAGTTATGATTAACCAGAACCTTTTTAACCTACGTAACATAGTGACACTAAACTGCAAACAAATTAACTACATAATCTGATGGATTTTAATTTGCTTTCCTTACGCTTCTGCACCCATTTCCTTTTCTTAACACTTTCCGCTTCTCGTTTTGATGAACTTTCTTTCTGTTCCCTGTCTCAACCACCTTGCAGATATTTTAAAATAGAACCCTTTTCGATGCTGAGTTTTAATATGTCATACAAACTTTTACTGAAAGACACGCTTGATTATTATGTTAATTAATAATTATTGTTTCTGTTTATTTTTAATTAAATATAAGAAGTATTATAAATTAACCAGTTATGTAGTATTTTTTTTATTGATATTTACACATACATGCCATACGTCCCGGATTGTCCGGGACAGTCCCGGAAATCTGTCAAATGTCCCGCTGTCCCGGAAATCTGTCAAATGTCCCGGAATTGACAAAATCCATATATACATGTACCTTATCTTAGGCTTAACTGCACCTCGAATCTGTGTATATCTGCAGCGTCTCCATGACAATGCCTACCCGAATAGGCACACTACGCTACGTGTCAAAATCGATCAATTAACAGGGGTCCTGTTATCATATCGATTGTCTCACGTTCGCAGTCAAACCGAAAAGGCGGCATTGTTTAATGTGGTTGTTAATTGACTTTAATCTACTACGTCATTATTTCCCGCTGCGTAAGGGCAAAGGATAGTTGTTCACACATCTGACTGTCCGGATTTTAAGTTGACGGTCTACCGGTACTGTTTTGTTGTATTTGTTTTATTGTTATTGATTGTATGTATTGTGAATTGATTTGAGTTGACGATCAAACGGTACTGTATTGTTGTATTTTTTATTATATAAATGTTATAAATGAATAAAGGCGTATCAACAACTACGCGTTACACACCGGTCTTTAATAACAATAACGCAGTGACGTCACCATCTATGTTTAGAACGCTTACACTGAAAACACGTGGCTTGTATCTAGTAACGGAAGTAGTAATGTTAAATTTGACGTTAATAGATCCAGTGTATTTCGGATAGGCTTTCGAACTTTTGCAATTAACGATGCGAAACAAAAAAAACGTACCAAAAATGCATATGTCTATAAATATCGCTACATTTTTTACATGTCCCGGAAAATCGGCAAAAGTCCCGGACAACTTAACTCAATGTCCCGGAATTGGTCTGAAAAATTATGGCATGTATGTTTACAGCAGCGCCCTCACACTACTTTGGGGGAAGGGGTACGCAGCCCTTAGGAGGAGGAATTTTTTGTAAATGGGGGATTTTTATTTAAAAAAACAACAACTGTGTTTAATTGTTATAAACATATATGTTTCTATATATGGGACTATCTATAGGACAGATGAGTGGACTTTAACTTAACTCAATCTATATAACAGTACACTGTAATCTAATTAAAATGTGGGTTGGTAGGTAGGCTTTTTTTTTCTTACCACAACACTAAATTGAATATTTAACTCGATGAGAATGTCATTATTTTCCGGAATCAGCAGTGTGAAATGCATGATGACTTAGTACTAACTTTCAAATATAGTTCTTAACAAGAAGATGTTTGATCCAGATTGTCTTTATCTGTAAATTATTGTACAAATAAATATTTTTTGAAAACTAAAGACTGCATTTTGAATAAAGCATTTATTGACTAGAATAAATGTAAATGAAACAAAACATTAACAAAAATAACAGTTCTGAACGATTCAGACGCTTTCCGCAGTTGCGTAAATTACGGACATAAAATTCGGACGCGGATTTGTACATATAACAGAAAAAGCTTTTGTCTTTATCTGTAAATTACTGTACAAATAAATATTCTTTGAAAACTAAAGACCGCATTTTGAATAAAGCACTAAAGACTGCATTTTGAATAAAGCATTTATTGATTAGAATAAATGTAAATGAAACAAAACATTAACAAAAATAACAGTTCTGAACGATTCAGACGCTTTCCGCAGTTGCGTAAATTTCGGACATTAAATTCGGATGCGGATAACAAAAATTGTTTTTGAGTCGGCGGTTAAAAAACAGGGTCGGTTGGGTAACCGGAAACAAGCCTATATTGGACAAAGCAATATAACGGACCGTTATATATTGGGAGTCAATTTTCAACTATAAATCAGTGATTTTTATGTCCACCAGTATATACAGGGGGACATATTGTTTTTGCCCTGTCTGTTGGTTGGTCTGTTGGTTGGTTTGTAGTGCTGCAACAATACGCCAAATAACGTATTGCAATATATTGTTAGTACAAAAACCCGTATCGCAATATATTGCTAACTTGTACTAGAATTATAACTCGCCAATTACCCGATAATCCCGTATACTTCAGTTTTAAAACAAATTCTCGTAAATATTTACTATAAATGTGCTCAAGAATAACAAGAAACACAAACATTTGCAAATTTTCTTAAGTATCAAAAACATTATGGCATTTGTTACTATTTAAAGATGTGATGAAATAACGTCCTACTGGGACGTTTTTGTTTTCACTGAACACGCGTAATTCGCCTGATGTGATGTTCCCATTTTTATACAACACAAAATACAGCCATACTTTCCATGTGACCTTCTACATGTCTGCATAATTTTTGCGCGTTTTTTATTGAGACAAAGGATAAAGCACTTTTTATTTGACGATATTTTTTTATTGTCGCGTAAGCATTAAAATTTGGAAGTGTGTTTCCGAAATTCGGATTACAAATTAAAAATGCTCAATTCAGAATCGAACGAAACATTCACAGTTGTGCGCAATTAATTTAACGATAATCTGTTCAAAAGCATCGAAAGAATGCTTCCATCAGAGCTCCAGATAAGGATTTGTGAAATTAGTAACAGTACTGCCACTGACAAAAAGACAAGGAGTAACGCTGAAAATCAATTAGTACTTGTACTACCATATCCAAAAATACAGGTAGTACTGTACTACCCGTGTTCTTGAATATTGAAGGGTCAGGGGACAAAAATATTTCTAAACTGCACTCGTCCTGCAGGACCAGTGCATTAAAATTTTTACTCGTCCTGCAAACACATACACTCGTCCTTCAAATATGTGTGAAATAAAGATTTCAAAGGCCCCATGAATATTTATCAAACCACACATTTTGGACAGTTCGCGAAAGTTTGTTATTATGCTACGCCGACTGCTGAAATTTCCTTTTTTCTAATGCTCGCGTGCTTAACGTTTCGGACGTTTGAACATCGTCCCCGCCCCCTTTAAAGAACGCTCGTATGTCCGACATTTTTTCAGACGAAATTCAGACTGGTTTAAAATCGTCTTTCCGGTAAAATAATCCTTTAAAAATCAATACTTATGTAGTGAAAGCAGTCGGATGGTTCCCTGTCAACATGGAAGCGCAAGTTAACACCAAAAAGCCAATATTTACTCGGGACACAATCTCGCATAACAACGCACACCTGCTGTATATCAGTTTTTTTCAAACGTCCTGCAGGACGAGAGCTTTAGGGAAATTCACTCGTCCTTTCAAGATTTCACTCGTCAATACGAGCGGACGAGTGGAATTTTTGTTCCCTGAGGGTGTATAACTGCCTTTATAGAAACATTTGCAGCAATTATAATTAATATACTTAGCTTCTTAAACAGTTACTTTATTAGGTTGTCCATTCAAAATTATGATGCAAATACAACTACACATTAAAACTCATGACTAAATACTAGTTCTTCATTTAAATCATTTTTCTTTACAAGAAAACACAAGCCAACTAGTAAGCTAAGTTAATGAACACAAATGTCACTGTCTCATCTCAAAAGAATAATTGCTTTCGCAGTTAAATGTCAAAGCCACATTTTTAGCCACCGATGCAATCAAATTGTTTAATATCGGGGCGAGAATGTCTTTCCTGGGTTTACAGATTGAATGTCAGGATGGTAAGACGACCGTATGTAGCCATTGTAGGACAACAAAGTGTGTTTTATTAAATTATTTCGGTTTAGCCGGCCCTCCTTGCGCGCAGACATATTTTTTGACGGGTTAACAAGTAACCAGAAATCACGCGACAGAATAGACAATAAAGAGAATAACAGGTTACTGTCCCAGCTTTTTGTAATATATCAGGCAAGGCTTAGAATAATATAACGGCCTGGTTTGCCGAGCCATTATTTTATTCGTGTCGAGCCTGATATATTACAAAACAATGGGACAGTAATCTGTTTTTCTGTTTATCATACATGTTTCTAAAAATCTGCAAAACAATCCATTTTTTATATTTAAAATGTACGGATTCCCGCTGATTTTGCTGATCCCGCTTTTACACGTTGACATAAATGTCGCAACGGCGTTCGAAAAGACGACACGAATAGTCGCTTATTTTAAACATCGTATAGAGAAAAAAGTTGTTTGCACTACGAATGAGAAGAGTACACCGGCTTTAATTATAAACGTCTTGAATTGGAGATCAGGAATGGACTGCAGCGACAAATTTATCGAAGAACACACTTCACCGAATAGTTTGGAGACGCCATTTTGGAGATGTGTATTGAAATTGACATTTTGATGATGTTGTTAATATTGACATAAGCGTGTTAATTCGTTTGTTAAAACGTTGAGGATTAGCATACAGTTATCATTTGCCTTGACTTTCTGTGCAACACTTGCGAGTGCAATGACTATATCGATATTTAATACTTATTGTCCCATTGATGACGTCATTTAACTTTGTAGTGCGGGTTGTGGTTATTTTTTAAAAACATAAACGTTTTTGTGATTTATGACTTTAAACTAGAATAAAATATATGCGTTCTTGGTATCAAATTGTTTGTTTTGTTGAACCTAATTAATGTTGATAGAAATTGTTGACTTTATTGCAAATCCCACGTAACTCCAAACATTGACTGATATTAAAACTTCCTGTTGACCATGATATAAAAAAATATATCAGGCAACGTTATATCAGGCAGATATCAATGCGGTGGTATGATAAAATACCGAACCCAGTATACAACTTCTCGTTAATTTAAATAAACGAAAAGGCGCCGTTAGGTTAGAGACCAACAAATCACGCCGCGCTGACGCGGACGTATTGGTACGGCCAGATTTTTTTCGTAAATGCGTATAAGGAATATTCAAGTCGTAATTGTACGTACAGTTTATAAAAATAAATGCGTAAACCTTCATGAAAAAGCCGTATGTACGGCTGTACGGCCCTTATCTGGAGCTCTGGCTCCCATGTAACAAAGCTACTCCGTATAATACACATTTTAGAATGCTATTTTTACGTAAAACCTTGATATCGTTATTTCGGATGGCTTTTCTGGACGGAATGTGTATGAATTTTTGTAAAATTTTCGTACCGGTATGATGAAAATCGTATCGCAATACAATATGCGGATTGCGTATTGCGATATATACTCATATACCGGTATATTGTTGCAGCACTATTGGTCACAATTTGGTGTGCGCCAACTTTAACATTTGCAATAACTATTGCTATATTGAAGATAGCAATTTGATATTTGGCATGCATATGTATCTCATGGAGCTGCACATTTTGAGTGGTGATGGGTCAAGGTCAAGGTCATCCTTCAAGGTCAAAGGTCAATTATATGGGTCAAAATCGCTCATTTAAAGTACACTTTTGCAGTATTTCAATATTCAATATAGCAACTTGATATTTGGCATGCATGTGTATCTCATGGAGCTGCACATTTTGAGTGGTGAAAGATCAAGGTCAAGGTCATCCTTCAAGGTCAGAGGTCAAATATATGTGGCCAAAATCGCTCATTTTATGAGTACGTTTGCAATATTGAAGATAGCAACTTGATATTTGGCATGCATGTGTATCTCATCAGTGATTTTTTTTGCTCAAATTTACAGCCGAATTTCGGCTGCTTCCCAATCGCAAAAATACACGTTTTTTCCCAAAATTCTGACCAAAATTTACCCCCAAATTTTTTTTTTTTTTTATAATTAAGTCTCATATAACTTAATTATGATTTCTTAAATCTAGGTCTCAACTTTATTTTTTAAACATCTTACAAAATATATAACTTGAATTTAGTCATTTTTGTTCATAAATCATTCCCAAACTTGCCACTTTTATTGATAAAAAAAAACCCAATTTGACCAGACTCCTTTTCTAGAAAACTCCCTTAACATGCACTTAAAAACAATATCACTTCTGTTACTTATAATCCTATTTATAATGCTTCATTTTTCCCAATTTTATGGTTTATCGCGCTATTTTTCCCAATTTCACGGTTTATCGCGCTAATTTTCCCAATTCAAAAGGCACAGGCTGTAACAAATTAAAGCAAAAAAAATCACTGCTCATGGAGCTGCACATTTTGAGTGGTGAAAGGTCAAGGTCATCCTTCAAGGTCAAGGGTCAAATATATGGGTCAAAATCGCTCATTTAATGTACACTTTTGCAGTATTTCAATATTCAAGATAGCAACTTGATATTTGGCATGCATGTGTATTTCATGGAGCTGCACATTTTGAGTGGTGAAAGGTCAAGGTCATCCTTCAAGGTCAGAGGTCAAACATATGTGGCCAAAATTGCTCATTTTATGAATACTTTTACAATATTGGAGATAGCAACTTGATATTTGGCATGCATGGGTATCTCATGGAGCCGCACATTTTGAGTGGAGAAAGGTCAAGGTCAACCTTCAAAGTCAGAGGTCAAATATTTGTGGCCAAAATCGCTCATTTTATGAATACTTTTGCAATACTGAAGATACCAACTTGATATTTGGCATGCATGTGTATCTCGTGGAGTCGCACATTTTGAGTGGTGAAAGGTCAAGGTCATCCTTTAAGGTCAAAGGTCAAAAAAAAAATCAAAGCGGCGCAGAAGTGGACATAGTGTTTCTGACAACCACATTTCTTGTTGGGGATTTTTTTTTACATTTTCTGAGGGGGAAAAAATATACTTTTCAGGTGGGGGACTGCAGCGGAAAGTCGGCGGCAGATTTGATAGATTGAGGGCCCTGTAAATAACATTAAAATGAAATTTTATTCTTCACGGAATGACCAATTTAACTTTTTTTTTTCTCACTTTTAATTGATTAGCTAAGAACACTGTCAGATACCAAAAGAGTACAGCCGATTTCGAGAATTATTTTTACTGTTCCTGTGACGTCATGTTTTCATTGTAAAAACAAAAGTGCAATTTCTTTGTGTACTTAACCTATTTTTTGTTCGTTAGAAAAATTGTTCGCAATTTGCATCAATGTGGCAGGAGTTCTGGAACTGAATTGATATTTCTCAACTTGAAAAACAGCACTCGCCTGGTCGGTCGAGTATTTAACAAACTTTACTCGCCCGACCGTCAATTTCACTCGCATATGCGAGCGGTCGAGTGGATTCTTCAATGCCTGATGAGCACATTGATATTGTATAGCTTGTTTATTATATTTGATGTATATTCTATCCTCCACAATCCACGTTTCCTTATCTTGTTCTCTTAGTTATCATGGACGAAAGCATTTTCGTTGTATTTGCCGCAACGTGCAAGTCGGCATAAACAAATTACTTGTACACAAAAAACGGTGATGAAGTGCGTGTGAGCGCATGCGTATGAAATTTTAAAACAGGAGTCCACGGACTCCTTACTTGAAAAAAGTATGAGTCCAAAAGGCAAAAATAGGAGTCCCAATAAATATTGCACTCGTCTTCAAATCGTCAGCAAAAAATCAATTTAAATAAAAAATGAATATAAAATAATAAATAATATAATTTTTGGTTTCATTATTAAAAACCTAAATACAAAATATACATTACATGTAGGAATCCCACTCATTATGTTTTTTTTACTGTTAGTTAAATCAAAAATCGTATAGAAACAAAATAAACAGCTCTTATAAAGACAAGTGTAAATTCTTCTTGGAACTAATTTAAACAGATCTTTTTAAGTATTTTAGATACTGTTGCACCTGTAAAGGAAGTCCGTTTAAAATCTAAGTCTGAGCCATTGCTAAATTCAGAAATCTTAGAGGATGGTACCTACTGACCCAAAGGACCACCAGCTTTCAGAAATAACTGGTCCTTCAAGATTTCAAGTGGTCTTACAATTTCTCTGTTATTTTGCCTAAATTTCAACTTACTTTCCGGACTATCCACAATGTATTGTGCATTTATAAAAATAAAACTATTATATACTATCTACTAAACTATCTCAATATCCCTTTCATATTTTTGCTGTACTTTAAGCTTCTCTTCATTAGTTTTTGGTTTTTGAGGCGTAGGTTCAACCACCCCCGGAATGAAATTTCACATCGCGAAAACATGTTATCTTGAAAATACGCACGTTTACTGTCCCGCAATATCAAAACATTATTCGGTGCCCTAAAAGTATAAATTCTTACTGTAAACAAAGTATATTCTGATGGTATTAAGATCGATAAAATGCTGATTATTGCTGCTTTTTCAACATAATAAATACCATTTTGTTCATTTCTCGATCCGAACTATTAGAATTTTATGTTAATTATTGTATCGATCACAGCGAAGTCAGGAGACATTTTCGGGTGACATTTGCTGATTGCAAATCGATTTTTTTATGCGACAACAGGTTTTTGTCTCCCGGCATCTAGAAATATTGAAATTTCCAATATGTTGCTATTTTTATCCCGGTCTCCAGTCGGCCCATAAAATAATGATGAAATTATCGGTTTATTATTAACATATAAAGTTGTTTTATTGATGAAAACGGCTTTCCACCAGTATTTCACAATAAGCTGGCCAGGATTTTTAACTGGTCAGACGGATCAACCAAATTTCTAGTTTCACTGGTCCTCCCTATTTTTTACTGACCCCGGGTCAACGGACCACTGTAAGTGTTGAGCCCTGAAATTAAGTCACGTGATTCTTAACTACATAAATTAAAAAAGTTTGGTAACAGGGATGACTATAAGCAATTTTTGAATTACACAAAATCCAGATCTCTCGTCATAAAGAAAGGACAGGCAACAGAGTGGTTCAAACTCCACGTACAGAACGAAGAGATTCCTTCTATAGTGACAAGTCCAATTAAATGCCTGGGCAAGTGGTTTGATTCAAGCCTACAAGATCGCCACAATGTCGAGAAGTTAGAGGAACAGGTAGAGTAGGGTCTCAAGAAGATAGACCGCTGCGGACTACCCGGCAAGTTCAAAGCTTGGCTCTACAAGCACGCACTGCTCCCAAGACTAATCTTGCCGTTGATGCTTTATGAGGTACCCAGCACAACAGTGGAAGCCCTGGAGAGAACCATTAGTTGACACCTCAGGAAGTGGCTAGGAGTTCCACCCAGCTTTACCAGTATTGGACTCCACGGGAGGAGCAACAAGTTACAGCTCCCGCTATCTTCACTGGTAGAAGAGTTCAAGACAGCAAAAGCAAGACTTGTATTGACCTTGTAGTGTTTTTCCCAGGAGGGCAAAGGGGCATTACTTTCAAAAAGGGCATTTTAGCGCGCAGTTTAGGCAAAAAAGGGCAAAAACGTTCCCTGAATACCTGAATTACGGGGCAACATGTAATCGCATCTGAAGCAGTTGTGGAAAAAATAACTATAAACAAGCACATTTAATGGTAATTGATGTATTAACTTACTATGATTTATATTAATGTATTTACCTTGCAATGTACATTTAAGTTTTATGCTGTTTCAATAAAATGTACAGCACGACAAACATAATAAAGCAATATATGCATATGAATCTGATTATAAAAAGATCCACTAACATATAAATGAAACCATGTTTGTCTTATCCCATTTTCTAACAATAATCTTGCCAGATGTTTAAAATAACATTGCGAGTAAATTGATTGCTAACAATATGCAAACACTTGTTTTCGTGACATACATCCACCAAGTAGATTACAAATAAATAAATAATGTTGTTGCTATCTGAAACATTTTTATGCATCGTTGATTATCACAGACATTTTATTTATTTTTTCTTAATGTATAATCTCCATTGTTAATTCGATCGTTTACGACGTTATTTGCCATTTTTGCCGAGTCGCAATTTAATTCTGTATAGTCAGCCATGTTGTTCAAATGTCAAATGATGTAAGCGACAGGTGCGCATAGCAACGTTAAATAGTATACGCGATTCGCATTTTTAACCAGGTTTTTCGAAGGAAAAAACTGGTTATTAGATTGGCGAATGCGGGCGGGCTGGCTGGCGGGCTGGCTGGCTGGCGGGCTGGCGGAACAAGCTTGTCCGGGCCATAACTATGTCGTTCATTGTCAGATTTTAAAATCATTTGGCACATTTGTTCACCATCATTGGACGGTGTGTCGCGAGAAATAATTACGTCGATATCTCCAAGGTCAAGGTCACACTTTGAGTTCAAAGGTCAAAAATGGCCATAAATGAGCTTGTCCTGGCCATAACTATGTCATTCATTGTGAGATTTTAAAATCATTTGGCACATTTGTTCACCATCATGGGACGGTGTATCGCACGAAAGAATCACGTCAATATCTCCAATGTCAAGATCGCCATGACTAAAAATAGATTTAAAAAAAAAAAAACTTACAAAGGGGGTTAATTTTGTTTGTTCATTTCAAAAGTTCAGTTTGAGTTTTCTCCCTTTATCAGATTTATTTTCACAATGAAAACCTGGTTTTGTGACAATTTTGTCCCTTGTGTTAAATTAGTATACGTCTCAGTAATTAGTTCAATAATTAGATCTAATTATCTTAAAGACAAAAGCAATAAAGAATAAATTTGTTTGTGTTTTTAAATGTTATTATGCGTAAACATATATGTTTTGATATAACTGAATAATGCATGCAATGCACAATTGCAACGAGAAAAACGTCGAGTTTTTCATCAAAAGTCTCCGAAGTAAAGATTTTATCGTGGAGGAGTACACATTGCCGACCGAAAAGTGCGCTTGGTATAACATAGCCTCTGGCATTATCGATTGATACTGACACGGGGTTTATTCATGCATGACTTATTCACAGCTTTGGAGCAGTCTACCTATAAATCGAGCACTGTTATATATTTAATCTGCTCAAATAATATAGTCGATTAGACGTTGACGCCTCTCGAGTAAATCAAGCACAGTCGGAGCGTCACAGACAATCAAGGACGCTGATTTTGCAGACCAAGTTAGATCATAAGGCAATAAAGATGTTATCGATAAGGGCGCGTGGCAAAATTTGCCTTTGAAAAGAAAGGCGCGTGGCGAAATTTGCCTTTGAAAAGGGCAGCGTGGCGATCCGGGAGGGCGGCGTGGCTTTTCGCCACGCTAAAATGGCCTGGGAAAAACACCACCTTGAGGGACTCTCCGGATGAGCTCATCCGGGAGGCAGAGATCCAAACCCGAATGAGCAGGTAATGGTCAGCGACAGAGTCTGTGAGCCAGGCAGAGAACGCGCTCAAGCACAAAGATATTGTCGGAGTGACTGCTGTTGGACGTGAAGGAATTGGTGCGAGAAAGGTGGTACTGTGGAGCCGATCAGACCAGAAAGAGAGGCGTGCGATGATCCAGTCTGAGGTCAGGAGAGCAGAAGAAAATGCCAGAAAAGCAAGGGCTGTAGAAATGGGAGCGCAGGGAGCATGTACCACATGGGAAACCGCAGACAGGAAGTTGCCCTTGGGAGACATCTGGAAGTATGAGCCTTTTGGGTTTTCCTTTCTTTTCAGGTCTGTCTTTGACCTACTCCTATCCCCAGCGAACTTGTGCCGATGGGGACTCGCAGAAGATCCAAAATGCAGCCTGTGTGACAGAGTAGGCACCCTAGAGCATGCCCTGTCATCTTGTACTACAGCACTGACACAGGGAAGATATAGATGGAGGCATGGCTTGGTCCTCAGAGAGTTGGCTGACTGGCTAGAGAAGGAACGAAAGAAGGAACGTGGTAGTTACCCCTGCCATGGGCACATCGCTTTCGTCAAATCGGGTGAGACCATGAAGATACAGAAACCAACAAAAGCATCAATTCTTGATGGCACGAGAGACTGGAAGATGGAAGTTGAACTTGGTAGAAGGCTTGTTTTCCCAAACGTGGTTCAGACGACCCTACGACCAGATATTGTACTGTGGTCAGAGACAGGAAAGAAGCTCGTCACCATAGAGCTGACAGTACCATGGGAAGCAAAATGTGAAGAGGCTTACGAGCGGAAGAAGGCAAAGTACACAGAACTCATGGATCTGTGCAAGCAACAAGGCTGGCGTACTTGGCTATTTCCCTTGGAAGTTGGCGTTAGAGGGTTCTGTTCGCAGTCCGTGCACAGGCTGATGACAGCAGTAGGAACTACTGGCAGGGAGAGACAAGTGGCTATTCAGAGACTGAGCCAAGCAGCTGAACGGGCATCAAGCTGGCTGTGGCTGAGACGAGAGGAGAAGAGCTGGAGGCCATCAACCAACACGCAGTGACTGATCATCACTGTGGGCCCACCGCTATCAGAATATTCATGGAATTAAAATGGGCTAAACATTCTAAGACGGCGGCATCCATGCTAATGATGTTGGTAGAGGAGCAGTCTACAACCAAGCACAGATTAGTTAGACTGTATTCAAACAAATACTTAGTACAAAGAAACATAAAGTCTGCTAAGTCTTAATATTTCTCAACTACATGTAAAATAGAAGATAATAAATTTGAACTAAAGAAACTCTGGCAGTGTTTTGAAATCTCTTGGTTACAACAATACTAAAATAGATAGTCAAAATATTGTTTTATCTGTTACTTTAGATAATGGAATTTGTCATGATATTGTAAAAGTTTGTACCTATGTGAATGAATTTTTTACTAATATTGCCTCAGTTCTGGTACAAAAGGTGTTGGCGGTGTTGACTAATTATATAAAAAAACAATTTTTGAGTGTTTTAAAGTTCTTCAAAGTAGTATTTTCATTGCTTTTTGGTAAAATGTGTTATTGTTTATTGAAAGATCTATGCATTAGGCTTAGCAACGTCTACATGCACAAGTTGGTGACTTGTATTATTTTATAATTTATGGCAATGTTACTAAACTGTCACTCTGATTGATGGCTGTTAGAAAAGAGACTATTTTGAAAACCTTGTTACTATTATTATATTTGGTTTTGATTTTTGGCGTTTTTTTATTAAAACACACTATTATACTATCCCAACTCTGTTCCAGCCCCCGTACTTATAAAAGCTTAAAGCTATAAGGCATTAATACACTCGATTGAAATTAAAATCAGCACTTTTGAATATTTAATCTTCTGAAGAGGGTATTTAAATATTTGGTACCTGTAATGATTTTGTTTGCAATATAATGATTTTTTATTCAAAATACCAATGCAAATTTTAAAATTAAGCATATATTTAATGCAAAAATGTGTTTCCCTTTTATTCCATAACGAGGCTTTATAACAGCATCATGGAAAAACATATCTGTGTTTGGATTTGTCTTATGAACTTAAAAACACTGACGTCTGTCTGTGATGAATTTTAACTTGAAAAGTAGGCAGACAGTTCTTATTTCATGCACTCAATACTCTATATGGAGCTTTCAATTTCTTATCCTTTTCATAGACATTGTCAAGTTTGCTTAAATATGCCTAGTCTGAGATACCCATTCCATTCTTTGACATTGTGCTTGAATAACCTGCATTATCAATGCATTGAAAATGTAAAACAAAAAAGAACACAAACAACATGTGCTCTACTTGAGAACATTTATTTTGAAAATTTAGTCTGATGCCAAGGTTTTTTATGCCCCCGAAGGAGGGCATAATTATAGTGATCTGACTGTCCGTTTGTTTGTCCGTCACATTGCGCTTAGGTTTAAAAAAATGCTCATAACTTTTATGTCGCTTCAGATAGCAATTTCATATTTGGCATGCATGTGTATATGGACAAGGCCTTTCCATACGCACACACATTTTGACCCCTGTGACCTTGACCTTGAACTAAGGATCCGTGTTCAGGTTTCGAAATCTGTGTTTAGGTTTCGAAAAAAGTTCATAACTTCTATCCAGCGTTTATAGGGGGCATAAGTCATCCTATGGTGACAGCTCTTGTTTACGTAGTTTTTTTGATAATTGTAAATGGAGGTTATTTTTATTTTCAGAAGGGCTTCACAAGGTATTATTGTTGTTGTTTGTGTATTTTTTGTCATGTACAAAAGCTATTACCGGTATGTTTGGAGCCACTCTCTGGAAAAACTGGTCTTATTGCATGTGTGCAAAGTATTGTCCCAAATAAGCCTGTGCAGTATGCGCACAATACTTAATGCACCTGCATTACGCACTGTTTTCCCAGTGACCAGCTCATTATAGTTGTTATCTCTAAAAGTAAAAAGCTGACACTTATAGTCTGTTAAATGGAACATAACCATTAGTTTTTCCTAAGATCAGGGTTTTTTTTAGAGAAAGGGGAAGACGCTGGACGCTGGGTGAAAGGGGAAAAAAAAGAGTGCGAAAGAGACATATTAGGGGATAAAAATTGTTCATTTCAATGTCTATAACTCATCAAAAAAGGCATGTCTTGTTCTTTTTGTTTTTAAAAACATTTAACACGTATTAAAGTCAAAGTTCTTTACATAGTTGCAGGTGTAGATCTAATAATGGGAAATGTTTTCAACTATATTTCTGTACTGGGGCCAGGGGGGATGTCAATTTTGTGATTTCAATTTCATGATGAATGTGTTGACGATCTTGATCTGCTACAGTATTGGAAGGGAAAGGAGCGGCAGCTGCCGATTTTCTACTTTCACTTTCACAATGTTCGATGTTGATTACCTCAGAATCCTGCTGGGTTTTAACAGTTTTCGATGATTCTTTCTTAAAAAATGCCTCTATGCGTTCAGTATCTTCGTCCGAACGTTTTATTTTGTTTGTGTAAGAACGCCAATTGTGAGGCATTTTTTTCTGTTTTCACGTTTATATCTTGGCTTGCACATAGCCCGGATGAAAATTCGACTGGTTTCCGGTAATTAATTAACGAAACACCCTTCTCGCGCAAGACCGGTATCCAGTAAAATAGTCACATGATTATTACGATTAGTTGCCCAGTTTACATGACGTAATTTAAGAGCTATATTTACAATAACAGGGATTCCCAAATTTTTTGTGTTCGTCTGGAGAGAGAGAGCGAGATCGTTGTACATGGTGCAAATTGGATAATTGTCGAATGCCCAAAGGAAAAATAAACATTTCTTTGAGAGAAAATATTATATTTTGGTGAAAAATTATATTTTGGGTGGGGAAATTGTATTTTGAGGGGAAAAATTCTGGTAGGGGAAGACGCCGAATATCGGCGTCACTTTCTTAGTAAAAAAAACCCCTGAAGATATATGCACCCATCGTCCTGTGATCCACAACAACTATGGCAAAGTGCTCTAAAATAATAAAATTTTAAGAACAGACTGTCAAAGATTAAAGGCATCATAATTAAGGCTGCTCAAAACCGAATTGTTCAACAAATTCTAATGAAGGCAAAGTTTGAAGTTTGAGTAGAACTGCCCTATACTCACCTAGAATCTGGGTTCAATGTTTGTCAGCTTTTTTATGGTGTCTAAAACTGTGTTTATGGTCTGGTAAATAATATTTCATTCCTTGACACCTTTGTATGTTTTCAGATTTAATATCAGCGATTTTTTCCCTTCTTTATAAAGTACCCGTAAAAGATACTTTCCCAATGGAAGAAAAACTACAAAATTCCCAATCGCTGTCTAAAAATCTCCGAAAAAAGAAGGCTAAGTACGTCACTTTTGTTCCTAAAGTACATTATCTGCAAGTTAGCCAAAAAAATGAGCACTTACACTGAACATTTCAAGCCAAAAGGGTTGTAAATCAATATTTGAGTTGATTTTTGCTTTTGATACCAAGCAATTAAGAAAACTATTATTCCCAATTCACGATGCGAATTTTCCCAATTTCAGTTTTGTTCGTGCTAATTTTCCCAATTGTTATGGTACAGGTACTTTTCCCAATAGGGGAGAAAAAAATCGCTGAATATTGTATTATTATCTTTCTGGAGGTCTGTAATTTATGCTGGCATTTTACTGCAGTAAATTAAGCAACTTAAGATGAAATAGCCTTAAAGATATTGTAAAATCAACATCTCTTATTTGGTGTTTACTTGTTTCCAAGAACTAGATGCTGTATTAAATTTGTATTTGACAGAATAATGATAAATACACTTTAAGAGGCAAATAATTTGTATGTGCAAAGTAAACTTAAGATTTTATTGATCCCAAAGCTGCATGTTTAGAACAAAAGCATGCATATCATCCAAAGTTTACCTGATAAACCAGCATGTTAAATGAACGGTGTCTGTACCAATGTGAACAACCAATAATTTTTGTGTTAGTTGGTAATGCATCATTTTTGTTTGCCAATGTATTTGGGAATATGTCAAAATTTCAATGTTGTTTCTTGTTTTAGCTTACCTTAGCGCATGAGTGCAGTGTGCGTCTATCAATTTTTTACTTGTTAAACTGAAACATGGGTCACATGTATCAAATAACTGTCACCAGGTAAAACCTTAGGAAACCTTGTTACCTCTCAAGAGGCCAAATGTATGACTCAATCTTGACAAAACGTATCTTCACCCCAGGAAACCCGATACCTTGCGAGTCGTGTAATACCATAGGGGACTGTGGTGTGCAATGCGGCACGAACATAAATAGGGTAAGTAAATTGGAAAAATTAAATTTTTAAAAGTCCAATTTGAAACAACTGTGTATTAACATTGATAACAAAGGTATTGGCCGACATGTAGAAAAAATCCTGACAAATTTTCTTAAAAAATGAGCGAAATGTGGCTCCCTGAAGTAGAAGATCGGGCAAAACGGACCATGTTCAGGCATTTAGGGGAGAAAAAACTGCTTTAATTTGCAAGCCACTGCAATAATTAAAGGATTTATACAAACTTTCACATGTCTGCAATAACCTCTCAGCAGGGTTTCTCCAGAAAACTATTTATTGTGGAGAAATTTGCGTTTTTAATGACCATGTTGGGAAAACATGGATACCATCTGGTGAAGACCAGGAACCATATGTGTGCGGTGACTTCATAATTCTTTTTTGTGACAAAAAACCTAATTTTCAGCCATTTTAATGCAATTTCTTTGCTTTGTAGTGGCCTATAGTTAGCGTATGTGGGCACATATGCATACAAATGTACTTTTAATGCTTTTTAATACATTCAATGATATTATTTGGCTGTCATCCAACATCATTTCAGAAACTTGATTCCTTTGTCTTATATATAATGTGGTTATTCAATGTCCACTTTAGACATGTAAAGATGATAGTTTTATCTTAATACTAACTCGTTTGCCAGTTTGTGCTAAATTACATTGTATCACATGCTAGTGTTTGCCCCCCCCCCCCCCCCCCCCCCCCCCCGTGTCACCTTGACCGCCACAAAGTTTGTTTCGGGGGCTATATAGGAATCAGTTTGTCCCGACCGTCCTTGTTCCAGTATGTTACGTCCGTCCCGATTTTTTGTCCGTTTGTGCGCCCGATTTATTTTCATGAAATACATTTTGAACAAATGAACATACAACCTTCAAACTTCATATGTTGATGAAACCTTATTAGCTTTATATATACACCCGCCGTCTTTTAGGTCACTAGGTCATAGGTCAAGGTCACTATGATCTCTTACAGAAAACTTTATCATAGACTGTATAATGGAAGTGCTTCCACCTACAGCCATTCATATATTGATGCACCTCTATGAGTTTTACAGGTCAAATCCAATGTCAGATTACAAGGTCAAATGTCAATGTCACTTCCACCTCTAATAGAAAACTTTAAACTAGTTGTTTGATAGACAATTCTTTCCAAGGACAGTCTGTGACGAATTTTATGTTACTTAAATACTCTTAACAGTAAAATCACAGAAAACTTATGGCAATCTAAACAAAATTAAGAGCAAGTTTAGCGACGTCATTTCAAATGAGTTTTCCTCATTATGACACTTGTCGAATAAGCACCAAAAGTCTCAGAACACGCACATAAATATTATACAATTATAAACCCCATATACACTTATTAACACATCATTTTAATGTGCCTAACCAATTAATAAATGCGACAAAGCAGTCAAGTCTTTCTTTATATTTTCCAAAATAGTGTTGGTAAAAAGAAATAAAATTCGAGACTGTTGAAAAGGCACTATTGATAATATATAAGGCATTAAAAGTACATCTGAATGCATATGTGCCCACATAAACTTACTGTATGCATCTACAAAGCAAAGAAATTGTAACAAAATGGCTGAAAAAGAATTATAAAGTCACTGCACACATAAGGTTTCCTGGTCTTCACCAGATGGTATCCATGTTTTCCCAACATGGTCATTAAAAACGCAAATTTCTCCACAATAAATAGTTTCCTGGAGAAACCCTGCTGAGAGGTTACGGCAGACATGTGAAAGTTTATATAAATCCTTTAATTATTGCAGTGGCTTGCAAATTAAAGCAGTTATTTCTCCCCTAAATGCCTGAACATGGTCCGTTTTGCCCGATCTTCTACTTCAGGGAGCCACATTTCGCTCATTTTTTAAGAAAATTTGTCAGGATTTTTTCTACATGTCGGCCAATACCTTTGTTATCAATGTTAATACACAGTTGTTTCAAATTGGACTTTTAAAAATTTAATTTTTCCAATTTACTTACCCTATTTATGTTCGTGCCGAAATGCACACCACAGTCCCCTATGGTATTACACGACTCGCAAGGTATCGGGTTTCCTGGGGTGTCTTTGTGGCAATATCTAAGCTGCATTTGAATCTGGGTTATATACGTCAAAAACTAGTCTTCTTCAATTGATGTCTGTGAACTCAGATGAGTGCTTAGGGGCTCTCATGGCCCTTTTGTTAACAACTTATAATGTATGCATATGAGTCGTGGTACAGGCTAATCAGGGACGACACTTTCCGCTTTCATGACATTTTTCGTTTAAATGAAGTCTCTTCTTAGCACAAATCCAATTTAGTTGGAAAGTGTTGTTCCTGATTAGCCTGTGCGGACTGCACAGGCTAATCTGGGATAACAATACACACATGCATTAAGCCCAGTTTTCTCAGAACGCGACTCGTATGTGCAAAGTATAGTGTTCAGCCTCTTATCAGCTCTGTTTCTTCTTTCCATGTATAGGAATTTTAGTATTTTATTTTTGTAATTCGCTAGTTTTTTGTTGCTGTTTGCAATACAGTTCTCATTTAATTTTAAAAAAGACACGTGTCCACTCAGTCTCCTCGTATAGTCATTTTTGGAAAGTTATTAAAAAAATGCTTGATTAATGACAAAGTTTCAGCCCAGAGATGCTGTGTTATATGCCAAAAATTTGACATTGAACTATTAAGTGTCACCCTTGACTTTTGATGAACGGAGACAAATGTTACTTGGCAACATGTTTTCTTAATTATAAATGCTTGCTGTTTTAAAATCCATTAATATATATAGCAAGATATTAGTAGACCAGAATGTTATAGCTGTTCTTGGCCTTAATAAGATCTTGACCTCGACCTCTAAGAGTGACCTTGACCTTTGAGGTAGGAAACAGATGTTACATGCAACTTGGGGTCTTATGATGGTTGAGGTTTTACGCATTGTTATTTAAAAACAATCCATCAATATACCTGGTAATGTCTATTTTATGCTGAGACGGTATTTTCACACAGAATCACAGACAGACATATTGACAGTGTTACTATTTAACATATACTATAATATAAACTAAGAACCATTGCCTCATATGTTAAAAATCTTTATGATAGTAAAATGTCAGTCTTTTGACATTTAAAAAAAAACACTTAAGATCTTGATAATGTAACTGAAAATAACATTATCGTTTTGTATATTCAGGGCTCCCAGCCAACCTGGAAATCAGGGGAAAAACTTAATTGGAAAAAGCACTTTCACTTGTTCCAGTTCAAAGGGAAAATGGTCAGGGTATTTTTGGGGAAAAGTTCTTGAAATCAGGGATAAAATCATTGTAAATGTAACTATTAGTAAATACCTACTACTTCTTTCTCGTTTTCTTTCTAATGTTGATAGAGCAGCGTTGAATCCAGTTCAAGAATGAAGAGTGTCTAAAACAAGAAATAGGTTCCGAAATAATGATCCTGGAATTTTTATTTTCCATCAGGAAAAGTCGGGGAAAAATCATCGAATTTTGTTCATACAAAAAGCTTGGAACCCTGATATTATTTTGATGATTGGACTCAAGGAACTTGTATTGACTGTAATAGACATGCAGAATGTGTTCTCTTACACATAGCTGTTATTGTTATTTTTGTATGTATAAGTTGCTGTAGCTATACAATCTTATTAATTTCAGGTAGAAAAGTTACTTGAAAGAAGGATAAATGCAGAATCTGGAGGAATAGAATATTGGTTCGATGGCGAGGTTTCACATCCGAATGGGATACCTGGGAACCAAATGAAAACCTACACAGTTGTGCA
Organism: Dreissena polymorpha; assembly: GCF_020536995.1. NCBI lineage: Eukaryota > Metazoa > Mollusca > Bivalvia > Myida > Dreissenidae > Dreissena > Dreissena polymorpha. The sequence goes on along the minus strand of NC_068363.1, from coordinate 71,364,455 downwards.
AGTAAAATTAAGACCTTTGAGAAAAATAGAATGAAGAAAAGATTGGCCACAGAACACAAAGCTAAGAAGTTGATCCGAAAAGTAAACTTGTTAAGCAAAGAAAAATGTGAAAGCGAACAAAAATGTGTTGATAAAAAACAATAGTCCAACAACGCTGAAGTCATTAACCCCCAAACAATGGTTGGAGGTGCAAGTTTAAGCCTAGAAGATGTGTTTTATAGCGGTACTTGGGACTGCAAGCTCGGAGGGGCTTACACCAGAAAGCATGAAACAGGCTTCAGTACCTAACAGTTTAAATAAACGGTCTTTAAAAGTTCAACACACCATGAGCGAACCAAAGAAGCTGAAGTTAAGTTCACCCAAAGTAATAGTTCTGATACTCAAAATGAAAAATTGGAGACAATCTTAAGCAAAAAATTGGAAGTTTTAGTACAAAAATCTAGTCCAAAAACAAAGTCTTTTGGTTTAGTTCAGGGAATAAAGTTGAGTCTAAACCTGCAATGAAAAGTGCATTTAGCACCGTTGTTAAAGCTGATAAAAATGCCAAGCATAGTAAAACTGCAGGTATTGACAATGGGTTGAAACCACTGTCACCAATGAACTTGAAAAGAAAAAGGTCTGGCAACAGGTTGATGATGAAATTTCATTTTCTAGTGAAGATGACTTAAAACTGTCAGACTTAGCACACAAAACGGAACAACTAAAACCTGCAAAGGAATTGAAGAACAAATCAAGTGTGACTTTCAGCAAAGCACCTTTATCAGGGAAAGATCACAAGAAGTATATGAATAATTCCGTCAGTGAAGAATCACCTATAGCAATAAACCATCAAACATCAAGCACCAAGAAAACTGTTAATCTCAAAAACAAGGTTACCAAAGAAAACAAAAAAAGCACTTGAAGTTGCCGCCGAGTCGTCTGATGACGATAGTGACATTCTTTATTACCTTCCAGAAGAGTCAGGAAATTGTAGCCAAAATATAAATCAAAGCAAATCTTTGACAGAAAATGAGAAAAAAACTGAGCAAAATTTTAATTCAGATCATTGTGCAAATGTTAGGAAAGAAAAATCACAGGGATTTTCTAGTGGCAATGGTCGTAGTAAGTTAACTAGTCCAAAGATGAAAATTCGCCTATTGGACTCTAAAATGCCTCCATTTAGTCCCGAAACAAAAGGTAAACAGTAAAAAGAAATTTTTCTGTAAATCTAATTAGTTAAGAAGTATTTATATGGAAGTTGTCTTACAGAAACAACATTAGGTATGGTGACCTATTGTGTGAACTGGTCATCCATCTGATCTTATCTTGGCATTTTGTCATGTGTTTGATTTTACAGACTTTACCAGTAACCTCATAGGCATGTTTTTATGTCCCCCACTATAGTAGTGGGGGACATATTGTTTTTGCCCTGTCCGTTGGTCTGTTGGTTGTGTTGGTTGGTTGGTTTGCGCCAACTTTAACATTTGCAATAACTTTTGCAATATTGAAGATAGGAACTTGATATTTGGCATGCATATGTATCTCATGGAGCTGCACATTTTGAGTGGTGAAAGGTCAAGGTCAAGGTCATCCTTCAAGGTCAAAGGTCAAATATATGGGTCAAAATCGCTCATTTTATGAATACTTTTGCAATATTGAAGATAGCAACTTGATATTTGGCATGCATGTGTATCTTATAGAGCTGCACATTTTGAGTGGTGAAAGGTCAAGGTCATCATTCAAGGTCAGAGGTCAATATATATGTGCCAAAATCGCTAATTTTATAAATACTTTTGCAATATTGAAGATAGCACTTGATATTTGGCATGCATGTGCATCTCATGGAGCTGCACATTTTGAGTGATGAAAGGTCAAGGTCAAGGTCATCCTTCAAGGTCAGAGGTCAAATATATGTGGCCCAAATCGCTTATTTTATGAATACTTTTGCAATATTGAAGATAGCAACTTGATATTTGGCATGCATGTGTATCTCATGGAGCTGCACATTTTGAGTGGTGAAAGGTCAAGTCATCCTTCACAAGTTCAAGGTCATCCTTCATTGTCAAACATCATATAGGGGGACATTGTTTCCCCTTATAATCATGGTATTAATGTTATCAATCAACTTGTTCTCTAAA
>NC_068363.1:71288614-71362238 GCF_020536995.1 Dreissena polymorpha | reverse complement strand
AACAAAAGGTTTTTTGTGCGCATTTGCCATTCGGTGCCAACAATGTAAGTTAGATACAATTAGAGTAACTTTCAATAGTCTTTCTCGCTTTATTTGCTGCAAATGGTTAATTCACACCGCCCGTCATCACATTGTCGGGCACACCCGCAACGTTATCGCCACAAAGTTTGGTTTTCAGAGCTGCAGTCAATGTAAAACCACAATTTCCCTAATTTTGGTGACACAAGTGTGGCCAGGATATCAAAGAAATCATTTTACAATAGATTTAATTGAAAATAACGGCGTACTAACCTGCAAAGACCCGATCCTCTCGACACGACTGGGCGAGTGTTGAGGGCCGTCTCCGAATCATCAGTCACACTGTACAGTTTTCTATGGCCTGTCACTTCAGCCGGACTTGTCAACCAATTGGACGACATTTCAGGCAGAGCTATAGACCCTTTCGACACCACGACTACATGCACACTTAGGTTTACGCATAATATTAAGGTCACTTAAATACAGATTCCCTGGTGTTTTTCATGCAGGGTCTATCGCAACAACATTCTTCCAGGAAAGAAAGCATAATATTATTATCATTTTTGTGTTTTCAGCTGAATACTTGATTTTACTTGAACTCAGCGAGATATCCAAACAGGTTAAAATAAGGCAAAGTAGTGTTATTCTGAGTAGATCTGCCTGAATGGGTTGAAGGCGAAGGCGGATAGAAGTGTAGGTCCAAAATTGGCGGGCATTTTTAACAGAAAAAGGCTCAAAAAGTAAACAATAATAATAAATACAGATGAAATAAAGACATGCATTAGGTTCATTATTGAGATTGATGCAAATTAATGTCAAAATGGCACTGAAAAACAATACCGGGTGTTTAAGTAGTCTAGAATATGTCTCCGGAACAGGTTTCGGTGTGATTTTCCAGCATTTACCCCCCTTATGACCCCAAGTGCAACAGCCCCAATTGCAAACGCCCTTATTTGGGTCAAATGACATCTGGCAGTTATGTTTTGCATACAGAGAGTTTTTGATGGTCAAATGTCAAAATTCTGGCAGACGAATAACTTGGTCGGATGTGCTTTAAGAGAACCCAACCCCTTCAAATTTAAATTAAAGGCACTTTTCCCACAGGTATAATCTGTTTTGAGAAAGATCACAAAGTTCCGGTACAATGACACACAGATTAATTCATAAAAGTTGCCGTTGAAAGCGCCATGCGTAACAGCGTTTCGCGTCAAGAATTAAGGTAGAAAAGCCAAACTCGGTTACATCATACATGCAGCACTTAGACTCCATACAAGGCATGTCTTTCGATTCTAATAGGCAAAGCTTATCTTACATATGGCTTAATAAGTGAAAAAAATCATCAATGGCAATATTTGTGCATCAAAGCAGGTTTTGAACTGGATTCGAACAAACTTTTTATATTTTTTTTTGCACATTTTAGGTAAAATCCATGTAGAAGCAGCAATGCTGATGTCATTTGACCCAACAAAAGGGCTCGCTTGCATGGAAAAACAACACACTTGGCTTCCTGACTAAAAAAAGTCATCGTCAGACATGAGCTTTAAGTCTTTTGTCACACCTGGACCTATGATTCCTCGGCTCGAGTTCCGTCTAGGGCAGGCTCCGGAAAGTGTCAGTCTGGCCCGGGTGCTCAATTCCGTGTAATCTGAGAAAACAAAAAAGGTTTTTTGTGCGCATTTGCCCATTACGGTGCCAACTAATGTAAGTTAGATACAATTAGAGTAAGCTTTCAATAGTCTTTCTCGCTTTATTTGCTGCAAATGGTTAATTCACCACGCCGGCATCACATTGTCGGGCACACCGGCAAAGTTATCGCCACAAAGTTTGGTTTCAGAGCTGCAGTCAATGTAAAACACACAAATTTCCTAATTTTGGTGACAAAAGTGTGCCAGGATATCAAAGAAATCATTTTACAATAGATTTAATTGAAAATAACGGCGTACTAACCTGCAAAGACACCGATCCTCTCGACACGACTGGGCGAGTGTTGAGGGCCGTCTCCGAATCAGTCACACTGTACAGTTTTCGATGGCCTGTCACTTCAGCCGGACTTGTAAACCAATTGGACGACAGTTCAGGCAGAGCTATAGACCCATTTCGACACCGCCTACAAATGCACACTTAGGTTTACGCATAATATTAAGGTCACTTAAATACAGATTCCCTGGTGTTTTTCATGCAGGGTCTATCGCAACAACATTCTTCCAGGAAAGAAAGCATAATATTATTATCATTTTTGTGTTTTCAGCTGAATACTTGATTTTACTTGAACTCAGCGAGATATCCAAACAGGTAAAATAAGGCAAAGTAGTGTTATTCTGAGTAGATCTGCCTGAATGGGTTGAAGGCGAAGGCGGATAGAAGTGTAGGTCCAAAATTGGCGGGCATTTTTAACAGAAAAAGGCTCAAAAAGTAAACAATAATAATAAATACAGATGAAATAAAGACATGCATTAGGTTCATTATTGAGATTGATGCAAATTAATGTCAAAATGGCACTGAAAAACAATACCGGGTGTTTAAGTAGTCTTAGAATATGTCTCCGGAACAGGTTTCGGTGTGATTTTCCAGCATTTACCCCCCTTATGACCCCAAGTGCAACAGCCCAATTGCAAACAGCCCTTATTTGGGTCAAAATGACATCTGGCAGTTATGTTTTGCAATACAGAGAGTTTTTGATGGTCAAATGTCAAAATTCTGGCAGACGAATAACTTGGTCGGATGTGCTTAAAGGTTACGCATGCGCAATTAATTTCCTTCTATATTACATATAAAATAGTTGAAGTTCGATATCAATTTTTACCATGATCAAGCGCATACCCACTATATCATCATACATCATTGGAAAGATTAATGCATATACTTTTGAAAAAAATGCATGTCATTAAATTCTATACGCGCAAACTCAAATATTTACCTTAGAATACGCAAACCGGTTTTGACAGCTGTGCAGACAACCATTTTGGGCTCAAATAGTATGACCTACTTTCGAAGCCGGGAACCATCAACACAAAAAGTAGAGCACAAAAATGGCTTATTTTCTTATTGCTTACAAATATACCTTCAAGTTGATACCAAAACCAACCATTTGCAATGTATTTTACAAATCCTAGGCAGCATGCACTCAACAATGTGTGCTAAGTATCAAACTGACTGCATGTAACCCTAAAAACAGGAGTTCCGGTTTGGGGTTATGTGGACCTTTAAGAGAACCCAACCCCTTCAAATTTAAATTAAAGGCACTTTTCCCACAGGTATAATCTGTTTTGAGAAAGATCACAAAGTTCCGGTACAATGACACACAGATTAATTCATAAAGTTGCCGTTGAAAGCGCCATGCGTAACAGCGTTTCGCGTCAAGAATTAAGGTAGAAAAGCCAAACTCGGTTACATCATACATGCAGCACTTAGACTCCATACAAGGCATGTCTTTCGATTCTAATAGGCAAAGCTTATCTTACATATGGCTTAATAAGTGAAAAAAATCATCAATGGCAATATTTGTGCATCAAAGCAGGTTTTGAACTGGATTCGAACAAACTTTTTATATTTTTTTTGCACATTTTAGGTAAATCCATGTAGAAGCAGCAATGCTGATGTCATTTGACCCAACAAAAGGGCTCGCTTGCATGGAAAAACAACACACTTGGCTTCCTGACTAAAAAAAGTCATCGTCAGACATGAGCTTTAAGTCTTTTGTCACACCTGGACCTATGATTCCTCGGCTCGAGTTCCGTCTAGGGCAGGCTCCGGAAAGTGTCAGTCTGGCCCGGGTGCTCAATTCCGTGTAATCTGAGAAAACAAAAAAGGTTTTTTGTGCGCCTTTGCCCATTACGGTGCCAACTAATGTAAGTTAGATACAATTAGAGTAAGCTTTCAATAGTCTTTCTCGCTTTATTTGCTGCAAATGGTTAATTCACCACGCCGGCATCACATTGTCGGGCACACCGGCAAAGTTATCGCCACAAAGTTTGGTTTCAGAGCTGCAGTCAATGTAAAACACACAAATTTCCTAATTTGGTGACAAAAGTGTGCCAGGATATCAAAGAAATCATTTTACAATAGATTTAATTGAAAATAACGGCGTACTAACCTGCAAAGACACCGATCCTCTCGACACGACTGGGCGAGTGTTGAGGGCCGTCTCCGAATCAGTCACACTGTACAGTTTTCGATGGCCTGTCACTTCAGCCGGACTTGTAAACCAATTGGACGACAGTTCAGGCAGAGCTATAGACCCATTTCGACACCGCCTACAAATGCACACTTAGGTTTACGCATAATATTAAGGTCACTTAAATACAGATTCCCTGGTGTTTTTCATGCAGGGTCTATCGCAACAACATTCTTCCAGGAAAGAAAGCATAATATTATTATCATTTTTGTGTTTTCAGCTGAATACTTGATTTTACTTGAACTCAGCGAGATATCCAAACAGGTAAAATAAGGCAAAGTAGTGTTATTCTGAGTAGATCTGCCTGAATGGGTTGAAGGCGAAGGCGGATAGAAGTGTAGGTCCAAAATTGGCGGGCATTTTTAACAGAAAAAGGCTCAAAAAGTAAACAATAATAATAAATACAGATGAAATAAAGACATGCATTAGGTTCATTATTGAGATTGATGCAAATTAATGTCAAAATGGCACTGAAAAACAATACCGGGTGTTTAAGTAGTCTTAGAATATGTCTCCGGAACAGGTTTCGGGTGTGATTTTCCAGCATTTACCCCCCTTATGACCCCAAGTGCAACAGCCCAATTGCAAACAGCCCTTATTTGGGTCAAAATGACATCTGGCAGTTATGTTTTGCAATACAGAGAGTTTTTGATGGTCAAATGTCAAAATTCTGGCAGACGAATAACTTGGTCGGATGTGCTTAAAGGTTACGCATGCGCAATTAATTTCCTTCTATATTACATATAAAATAGTTGAAGTTCGATATCAATTTTTACCATGATCAAGCGCATACCCACTATATCATCATACATCATTGGAAAGATTAATGCATATACTTTTGAAAAAAATGCATGTCATTAAATTCTATACGCGCAAACTCAAAATATTTACCTTAGAATACGCAAACCGGTTTTGACAGCTGTGCAGACAACCATTTTGGGCTCAAATAGTATGACCTACTTTCGAAGCCGGGAACCATCAACACAAAAAGTAGAGCACAAAAATGGCTTATTTTCTTATTGCTTACAAATATACCTTCAAGTTGATACCAAAACCAACCATTTGCAATGTATTTTACAAATCCTAGGCAGCATGCACTCAACAATGTGTGCTAAGTATCAAACTGACTGCATGTAACCCTAAAAACAGGAGTTCCGGTTTGGGGTTATGTGACCTTTAAGAGAACCCAACCCCTTCAAATTTAAATTAAAGGCACTTTTCCCACAGGTATAATCTGTTTTGAGAAAGATCACAAAGTTCCGGTACAATGACACACAGATTAATTCATAAAAGTTGCCGTTGAAAGCGCCATGCGTAACAGCGTTTCGCGTCAAGAATTAAGGTAGAAAAGCCAAACTCGGTTACATCATACATGCAGCACTTAGACTCCATACAAGGCATGTCTTTCGATTCTAATAGGCAAAGCTTATCTTACATATGGCTTAATAAGTGAAAAAAATCATCAATGGCAATATTTGTGCATCAAAGCAGGTTTTGAACTGGATTCGAACAAACTTTTTATATTTTTTTTGCACATTTTAGGTAAAATCCATGTAGAAGCAGCAATGCTGATGTCATTTGACCCAACAAAAGGGCTCGCTTGCATGGAAAAAACAACACACTTGGCTTCCTGACTAAAAAAAGTCATCGTCAGACATGAGCTTTAAGTCTTTTGTCACACCTGGACCTATGATTCCTCGGCTCGAGTTCCGTCTAGGGCAGGCTCCGGAAAGTGTCAGTCTGGCCCGGGTGCTCAATTCCGTGTAATCTGAGAAAACAAAAAAGGTTTTTTGTGCGCATTTGCCCATTACGGTGCCAACTAATGTAAGTTAGATACAATTAGAGTAAGCTTTCAATAGTCTTTCTCGCTTTATTTGCTGCAAATGGTTAATTCACCACGCCGGCATCACATTGTCGGGCACACCGGCAAAGTTATCGCCACAAAGTTTGGTTTCAGAGCTGCAGTCAATGTAAAACACACAAATTTCCTAATTTTGGTGACAAAAGTGTGCCAGGATATCAAAGAAATCATTTTACAATAGATTTAATTGAAAATAACGGCGTACTAACCTGCAAAGACACCGATCCTCTCGACACGACTGGGCGAGTGTTGAGGGCCGTCTCCGAATCAGTCACACTGTACAGTTTTCGATGGCCTGTCACTTCAGCCGGACTTGTAAACCAATTGGACGACAGTTCAGGCAGAGCTATAGACCCATTTCGACACCGCCTACAAATGCACACTTAGGTTTACGCATAATATTAAGGTCACTTAAATACAGATTCCCTGGTGTTTTTCATGCAGGGTCTATCGCAACAACATTCTTCCAGGAAAGAAAGCATAATATTATTATCATTTTTGTGTTTTCAGCTGAATACTTGATTTTACTTGAACTCAGCGAGATATCCAAACAGGTAAAATAAGGCAAAGTAGTGTTATTCTGAGTAGATCTGCCTGAATGGGTTGAAGGCGAAGGCGGATAGAAGTGTAGGTCCAAAATTGGCGGGCATTTTTAACAGAAAAAGGCTCAAAAAGTAAACAATAATAATAAATACAGATGAAATAAAGACATGCATTAGGTTCATTATTGAGATTGATGCAAATTAATGTCAAAATGGCACTGAAAAACAATACCGGGTGTTTAAGTAGTCTTAGAATATGTCTCCGGAACAGGTTTCGGTGTGATTTTCCAGCATTTACCCCCCTTATGACCCCAAGTGCAACAGCCCAATTGCAAACAGCCCTTATTTGGGTCAAAATGACATCTGGCAGTTATGTTTTGCAATACAGAGAGTTTTTGATGGTCAAATGTCAAAATTCTGGCAGACGAATAACTTGGTCGGATGTGCTTAAAGGTTACGCATGCGCAATTAATTTCCTTCTATATTACATATAAAATAGTTGAAGTTCGATATCAATTTTTACCATGATCAAGCGCATACCCACTATATCATCATACATCATTGGAAAGATTAATGCATATACTTTTGAAAAAAATGCATGTCATTAAATTCTATACGCGCAAACTCAAAATATTTACCTTAGAATACGCAAACCGGTTTTGACAGCTGTGCAGACAACCATTTTGGGCTCAAATAGTATGACCTACTTTCGAAGCCGGGAACCATCAACACAAAAAGTAGAGCACAAAAATGGCTTATTTTCTTATTGCTTACAAATATACCTTCAAGTTGATACCAAAACCAACCATTTGCAATGTATTTTACAAATCCTAGGCAGCATGCACTCAACAATGTGTGCTAAGTATCAAACTGACTGCATGTAACCCTAAAAACAGGAGTTCCGGTTTGGGGTTATGTGACCTTTAAGAGAACCCAACCCCTTCAAATTTAAATTAAAGGCACTTTTCCCACAGGTATAATCTGTTTTGAGAAAGATCACAAAGTTCCGGTACAATGACACACAGATTAATTCATAAAAGTTGCCGTTGAAAGCGCCATGCGTAACAGCGTTTCGCGTCAAGAATTAAGGTAGAAAAGCCAAACTCGGTTACATCATACATGCAGCACTTAGACTCCATACAAGGCATGTCTTTCGATTCTAATAGGCAAAGCTTATCTTACATATGGCTTAATAAGTGAAAAAAATCATCAATGGCAATATTTGTGCATCAAAGCAGGTTTTGAACTGGATTCGAACAAACTTTTTATATTTTTTTTGCACATTTTAGGTAAAATCCATGTAGAAGCAGCAATGCTGATGTCATTTGACCCAACAAAAGGGCTCGCTTGCATGGAAAAACAACACACTTGGCTTCCTGACTAAAAAAAGTCATCGTCAGACATGAGCTTTAAGTCTTTTGTCACACCTGGACCTATGATTCCTCGGCTCGAGTTCCGTCTAGGGCAGGCTCCGGAAAGTGTCAGTCTGGCCCGGGTGCTCAATTCCGTGTAATCTGAGAAAACAAAAAAGGTTTTTTGTGCGCATTTGCCCATTACGGTGCCAACTAATGTAAGTTAGATACAATTAGAGTAAGCTTTCAATAGTCTTTCTCGCTTTATTTGCTGCAAATGGTTAATTCACCACGCCGGCATCACATTGTCGGGCACACCGGCAAAGTTATCGCCACAAAGTTTGGTTTCAGAGCTGCAGTCAATGTAAAACACACAAATTTCCTAATTTTGGTGACAAAAGTGTGCCAGGATATCAAAGAAATCATTTTACAATAGATTTAATTGAAAATAACGGCGTACTAACCTGCAAAGACACCGATCCTCTCGACACGACTGGGCGAGTGTTGAGGGCCGTCTCCGAATCAGTCACACTGTACAGTTTTCGATGGCCTGTCACTTCAGCCGGACTTGTAAACCAATTGGACGACAGTTCAGGCAGAGCTATAGACCCATTTCGACACCGCCTACAAATGCACACTTAGGTTTACGCATAATATTAAGGTCACTTAAATACAGATTCCCTGGTGTTTTTCATGCAGGGTCTATCGCAACAACATTCTTCCAGGAAAGAAAGCATAATATTATTATCATTTTTGTGTTTTCAGCTGAATACTTGATTTTACTTGAACTCAGCGAGATATCCAAACAGGTAAAATAAGGCAAAGTAGTGTTATTCTGAGTAGATCTGCCTGAATGGGTTGAAGGCGAAGGCGGATAGAAGTGTAGGTCCAAAATTGGCGGGCATTTTTAACAGAAAAAGGCTCAAAAAGTAAACAATAATAATAAATACAGATGAAATAAAGACATGCATTAGGTTCATTATTGAGATTGATGCAAATTAATGTCAAAATGGCACTGAAAAACAATACCGGGTGTTTAAGTAGTCTTAGAATATGTCTCCGGAACAGGTTTCGGTGTGATTTTCCAGCATTTACCCCCCTTATGACCCCAAGTGCAACAGCCCAATTGCAAACAGCCCTTATTTGGGTCAAAATGACATCTGGCAGTTATGTTTTGCAATACAGAGAGTTTTTGATGGTCAAATGTCAAAATTCTGGCAGACGAATAACTTGGTCGGATGTGCTTAAAGGTTACGCATGCGCAATTAATTTCCTTCTATATTACATATAAAATAGTTGAAGTTCGATATCAATTTTTACCATGATCAAGCGCATACCCACTATATCATCATACATCATTGGAAAGATTAATGCATATACTTTTGAAAAAAATGCATGTCATTAAATTCTATACGCGCAAACTCAAAATATTTACCTTAGAATACGCAAACCGGTTTTGACAGCTGTGCAGACAACCATTTTGGGCTCAAATAGTATGACCTACTTTCGAAGCCGGGAACCATCAACACAAAAAGTAGAGCACAAAAATGGCTTATTTTCTTATTGCTTACAAATATACCTTCAAGTTGATACCAAAACCAACCATTTGCAATGTATTTTACAAATCCTAGGCAGCATGCACTCAACAATGTGTGCTAAGTATCAAACTGACTGCATGTAACCCTAAAAACAGGAGTTCCGGTTTGGGGTTATGTGACCTTTAAGAGAACCCAACCCCTTCAAATTTAAATTAAAGGCACTTTTCCCACAGGTATAATCTGTTTTGAGAAAGATCACAAAGTTCCGGTACAATGACACACAGATTAATTCATAAAAGTTGCCGTTGAAAGCGCCATGCGTAACAGCGTTTCGCGTCAAGAATTAAGGTAGAAAAGCCAAACTCGGTTACATCATACATGCAGCACTTAGACTCCATACAAGGCATGTCTTTCGATTCTAATAGGCAAAGCTTATCTTACATATGGCTTAATAAGTGAAAAAAATCATCAATGGCAATATTTGTGCATCAAAGCAGGTTTTGAACTGGATTCGAACAAACTTTTTATATTTTTTTTGCACATTTTAGGTAAAATCCATGTAGAAGCAGCAATGCTGATGTCATTTGACCCAACAAAAGGGCTCGCTTGCATGGAAAAACAACACACTTGGCTTCCTGACTAAAAAAAGTCATCGTCAGACATGAGCTTTAAGTCTTTTGTCACACCTGGACCTATGATTCCTCGGCTCGAGTTCCGTCTAGGGCAGGCTCCGGAAAGTGTCAGTCTGGCCCGGGTGCTCAATTCCGTGTAATCTGAGAAAACAAAAAAGGTTTTTTGTGCGCATTTGCCCATTACGGTGCCAACTAATGTAAGTTAGATACAATTAGAGTAAGCTTTCAATAGTCTTTCTCGCTTTATTTGCTGCAAATGGTTAATTCACCACGCCGGCATCACATTGTCGGGCACACCGGCAAAGTTATCGCCACAAAGTTTGGTTTCAGAGCTGCAGTCAATGTAAAACACACAAATTTCCTAATTTTGGTGACAAAAGTGTGCCAGGATATCAAAGAAATCATTTTACAATAGATTTAATTGAAAATAACGGCGTACTAACCTGCAAAGACACCGATCCTCTCGACACGACTGGGCGAGTGTTGAGGGCCGTCTCCGAATCAGTCACACTGTACAGTTTTCGATGGCCTGTCACTTCAGCCGGACTTGTAAACCAATTGGACGACAGTTCAGGCAGAGCTATAGACCCATTTCGACACCGCCTACAAATGCACACTTAGGTTTACGCATAATATTAAGGTCACTTAAATACAGATTCCCTGGTGTTTTTCATGCAGGGTCTATCGCAACAACATTCTTCCAGGAAAGAAAGCATAATATTATTATCATTTTTGTGTTTTCAGCTGAATACTTGATTTTACTTGAACTCAGCGAGATATCCAAACAGGTAAAATAAGGCAAAGTAGTGTTATTCTGAGTAGATCTGCCTGAATGGGTTGAAGGCGAAGGCGGATAGAAGTGTAGGTCCAAAATTGGCGGGCATTTTTAACAGAAAAAGGCTCAAAAAGTAAACAATAATAATAAATACAGATGAAATAAAGACATGCATTAGGTTCATTATTGAGATTGATGCAAATTAATGTCAAAATGGCACTGAAAAACAATACCGGGTGTTTAAGTAGTCTTAGAATATGTCTCCGGAACAGGTTTCGGTGTGATTTTCCAGCATTTACCCCCCTTATGACCCCAAGTGCAACAGCCCAATTGCAAACAGCCCTTATTTGGGTCAAAATGACATCTGGCAGTTATGTTTTGCAATACAGAGAGTTTTTGATGGTCAAATGTCAAAATTCTGGCAGACGAATAACTTGGTCGGATGTGCTTAAAGGTTACGCATGCGCAATTAATTTCCTTCTATATTACATATAAAATAGTTGAAGTTCGATATCAATTTTTACCATGATCAAGCGCATACCCACTATATCATCATACATCATTGGAAAGATTAATGCATATACTTTTGAAAAAAATGCATGTCATTAAATTCTATACGCGCAAACTCAAAATATTTACCTTAGAATACGCAAACCGGTTTTGACAGCTGTGCAGACAACCATTTTGGGCTCAAATAGTATGACCTACTTTCGAAGCCGGGAACCATCAACACAAAAAGTAGAGCACAAAAATGGCTTATTTTCTTATTGCTTACAAATATACCTTCAAGTTGATACCAAAACCAACCATTTGCAATGTATTTTACAAATCCTAGGCAGCATGCACTCAACAATGTGTGCTAAGTATCAAACTGACTGCATGTAACCCTAAAAACAGGAGTTCCGGTTTGGGGTTATGTGACCTGTATTGTGCTGCCCATTCTATACTCACCAAAGGCTGAGTCACATCTGTACATGTTTATAAACCATCTGGGCTTATCAGGCTTCAGTGGATTGGTCAGTGGTACAGGAAGTGAGTGGTAGAAGTTGCAGTTTGAAAACATTAGAGCGGTTAAGCATATTACTGACTCTGAACTAAATTGTCAGTATAATACTTAAGCAAAATGAGGACTAAACTGTAGTGAAAAAATGTCTTGCAGGGAGTACTGTGTCAAAAACAATTTGTATTTAATACACATAATGTGGAAATGAACAATAAGTTTGTTGCAAAAGAGGTTCAAATTGGCTCAGGTTTAACTGTGATTTGGTCTCACCAAATTCCTGTGTTTTTGGAATACTGCAGAACAGCATAAAAGGTTTGTATTTTTTACTCCTTCATTCCTCTATTATTTAGATCATTAACTGATATAACTGTAATTGTATTTGTGTACTGTCCCAGTGGGAAATGTAAAAGGATGATGAAAAGTAGAAGGGCATCTGAAGGAAAAACAACAAAGTTTGAAACTAAAATGAAATACACAAATTTCTTTAAAATATATAGTAAGTACTTAAATTAACATTTCATTTTCAGATTATGTCATAGGATTAGGGAGAAAGGTTGCTGGTCGCATAACAAATTTTCCCTTCTCGGACCTCAAAAGCCACATCACAAATTGAAGAATTTGTTTGCAAGAAAGCACAGTGTTGAAAAAAACATGTGAAAAAATGAACTTTTTTATATAAATTTTGCTCTGTGTGCGCGCCCGGATGATGAGCACAAAGCGGTCCTTGACAAAGGAAAGCTGGATTTGTTGATAGGTAAATCACAATTTTACTATACAAGTTATTGTATTATTAGTTTGAAATAGTTAAGTTCAAAATAAAGATTAATTCGAATTATACGATTAGTGATCCTCAGGGCTAGGCCTGTCAATAACAGGGTGTCTCAGTACCTTGCCGCACTAAGATCCAAACCTGCCCCCTTTGACCCCCAGCCATGTTTTTAATTGGTTCTGATCACATTATTTTACAGAATATTCAATGAATTTTCAATAAACTAATTTTATTTTAACAGTGAAACTAGTTTTATCAATTAAAAAAAATATTTGTATGCCCCCCTTCGAAGAAGAGGGGGTATATTGCTTTGCTCATGTCGGTCTGTCTGTCGGTCGGTCGGTCCATCCGTCCACCAGGTGGTTGTCAGACGATAACTCAAGAACGCTTGGGCCTAGGATCATGAAACTTTATAGGTACATTGATCATGACTTGCAGATGACCCCTATTGATTTAGAGGTCACTAGGTCAAAGGTCAAGGTCACAGTGACCCGAAATAGTAAAATGGTTTCTGGATGATAACTCAAGAACGCATAAGCCGAGGATCATGAAACTTTATGGGTAGATTGATCATGACTCGCAGATGACCCCTATTGATTTTGAGGTCACTAGGTCAAAGGTCAAGGTCACAGTGACCCGAAATAGTAAAATGATTTTCGGATGATAATACAAGAACGCATATGCCTAGGATCATGAAACTTTATAGGTAGATTGATCATGACTCGCAGATGACCCCTATTGATTTTCAGGTCACTAGGTCAAAGGTCACGGTGACCCAAAATAGTAAAATGATTTTCGGATGATAACTCAAGAACGCATATGCCTAGGATCATGAAACTTCATAGGTAGATTGATCATGACTCGCAGATGACCCCTATTGATTTTGAGGTCACAAGGTCAAAGGTCAAGGTCACGGTGACCCGAAATAGTAAAATGATGTTCAGATGGTAACTCAAGAACGCTTTTGCCTAGGATCATGACACTTCATAGGTACATTGATCGTGACTTGCAGATGACCCCTATTGATTTTCAGGTCACTAGGTCAAAGGTCAAGGTCACAGTGACAAAAGTCGTATTCACACAATGGCTGCCAGTACAACGGACAGCCCATATGGGGGGCATGCATGTTTTACAAACAGCCCTTGTTAAAATGAAAATGCATGTAATATTAAATAATATGCGCATATATTGCACATGTTATTTGAAAATATTCCACAGGGATAAATATCCAAGCACATTCAAAAGTGTACTTAGTTGCCAAATTTGGACCCTGTCTTTTTCAAATCCTAGATGGGGCCCTGGATTAGATAAAAAGTTTGAAAAAGCAATTAATTCTACATAAGTTGTTAACAGTATTTGCAATAGGTGAACTGTAGTTGTACTTAATATCAAATTGCATTTCAGATTATGACATAGGATGGGGGAGAATCCTGGACCTGAACAATACTGTGATAGAGAGGAATTCCTACTCAAGAAAGCAGTTTAAAAAACACAGTCAATGTGAAAGAGTGAACTTTTTTATTTTGGCCGTGTATAAGAACAGTTTGTTTTTTAAAAAGTGCATGTCTATCAAATTATTTTTTATGTATATATATTGAATATTTTTGTTGTTTGTCTTTAAAAGCTACATTGTATCTTAAAAGTATCATCAAAATGCGGAACGAAAATGCATACATTTTCCGCATAAGTTCCACATTTTTTGTGACTGCGGAAAACATGCGGGGATTTTCAGCATTTGTTCCGCATTTGCAGAAGTATAAAATGGTGATCCATGTTTTTAAAATGTATTATCTTAAAATAAATATAAAGATACTATGTTAAATGTATCTTGTCATAATTTTGACTTGTTTTTAGCTAAACTGAGCACAAAGTGCTCATGGTGAGCTTTTGCGATCGCCTTTTATTTTTTCATATGGCCTGTCCTTATATGGGTATATGGGTATATTTACAATATGCATGTAATCCGATTTCCGCCCGGTATCTTAATTACGCCCGTAATCTAAGTTACGCCCGTAATTTTAACATTCCGCCTGTAATCTGAATTCCGCCCATAAACTGCTTTCCGCCCGTAATTTAAAATTCCGTCCCACCTCATTTACATATTTCGCCCCTGTTTTCCGCCCGGATTACGCCCGGATTACGCCCGGAATCCGCCCGGAATCCGCCCCTCTTCTTAAAATCATATATAGAAAAATACGCCTTGAAATATTTTTTACGCCCGGAATTTAGTTTGCGATTCCGTGCCGATTCCGGGCGGAACATTTCGTACAGGTGATCTTAAACTTTTACTTTCAAGAAAAGGCTGCACACAATAAAAAAGCTGCAGTTTTTTACTGCCTATGAACTAAAGAGATGCCTTGTAAACAGTTGGTTTTTTTTGTTTGTTTTTTTCTTCTAAACTGAAAGGTACCTTGATACAATTTGTATACTTAAAATACATGAAAACATGTACTATCTGAAATACAAGGTCATAATCACATAGTGTAATTAGCTCTTCTTTTTCAGTTATGTAACTAAGAACTTGTACAGGTATGGACATTTTTTGTTTGTATGTGTCTTTTTTCCCTCAATCTGTAGGTAGTAATATTGAGAGGTAAAATATAAATTTGCACTGACTTTTTCAAACTCTACCCAGATACTGTGTTATGCTCCTTGTATGCTAAGTGACACACCTATTTATTATACACAAGTAGTATGCATAAGCTCATTAGCTTGCTGGTGTTTTCATTTTGTTTGCACTTTGTGCTGTATGCCTGTTTGATTGTTTGAACAAAGATATAATGTATTGTATGCATTGCTGTATGTGTATATGTATTTCCAGAAAAATCAATGTGCTATTTGTTATCATATTTTAAAGGCATGGGATCTGAATTTAGTATTATTAAGCTTAACTATACAAAATGACTAGTGTTCTGAAAATTGTCTCTTTAAATCATAACTTTATGGTACCTTGATATTAAGTGTTATTCTAATAATACATAACAATATACTATCTGAGATACAATGCCATAGACACATAGTGTAGTTAGTTAGTTCCTTTTTAACGAGGCAACTAAGAACTTTTACAGATATGGAAAATTATTGTTTGTGTGTTTGATTTTTTTCCCTCAATCTCTGGATTGTAATACTGAGAGGTTAAATATAACTAACACCGGCTTTGTGTTCTCAAACTCTACTCAGAAATTGTGCTATGCTCTTTGCATACTTAATGACATACTTATTAACAACTTATTGATTACATACAGGAGTATCATTCATAAGCTCATTGGCTTGTGTTTTTTGGTGTGCACAATTTGTGTTGCATAATTATATACATGAGTATTATGCATAAACACATTGGCTTGTGTATTTGTTCACATGTTGCTTTTTATGGTTGTTCATATGTTTTATTTTATTTTATTTTTTTCTATGTCTCTACTAGGGACACGTCTTTTATTGTGTTTTCCTCTTACTTGTGTGATTATCTCTTTTTACTTCTTCAAGTCTATGGAATATTTATCTTTTTGTATTCTTAATTTTTGTTTTCTATTTTTGTTTGTATGTATGAACATCTTATGTCCTATAAGAGAAACCAACTGGACACATTTTAAAATAAAAATTTACTGGACAAGCACATACAAATTACGATTCACACCACCCTCCACCTACTTAAATAATTAAATTATGTACTTTAAATGTTAAAGGATTAAACAATAAAGACAAACGCATAAAAATCGTCAAATGGTTAGACGAAAAAAAAAATAAAGTATATGCCTTTTACAAGAATGTCATTTGACACCTACTTTAGCACAAACCTTAAAAGATGAATGGGACGGAGAAATCTATCTCAGTGGAGAACATACTAATAAACAAGGCATTGCCTTTCTGATAAAAAATAATATAGGTGTCACAGTCGATAACTTTAAGGAAATAATAATTGGCAGACAAGCAAGTATAGATATCAAAATACACGAAACACAAATAACATTAATCAACGTCTACGGCCCTAACATAGACGATTCCACATTTTACGAAACATTACAATCCTTTATAATAAATAACCAAGATAAAAACATTATAATCGGTGGTGATTTCAATACGGTCCTGAACCCATTAATAGATAAAAAGAATGGAAACCTTTATACTCATACTAAAAATAGAAACATTTTAAACAACATAATTGAAAACTACAATATGATAGATATCTGGCGTACAGTATACCCAAACGAGAGCAAATTCACCTGGCATTCAAACACAAAACCAACAATATTTTGTAGATTAGACTATTTTTTAATATCTGAATCTCTTTGCAACATTATTGACACATGTAAAATAAAACCAGGATTTATGACTGACCACTCTCTTGTTGAACTTAAACTGCACAATATACAACCTGAAAGAGGCCCAGGATACTTTAAAATTAACAACAGCATCTTATTAGATACACAATATCAAACACAAATAAAACAGGAAATATTAAATACAGTTCAAAATAATAAAGATGCAAACCCAAACACCTTATGGGAAGTAATTAAAGGAAATATACGTAACACAACAATTAGATACACATCATTTAAACAAAAAGAAACACACAAACTTGAAACTGAAACCATCAAAACCATTGAAACACTTGAAAAACAATTGCATCAAACAAACACAAATGACACCACCGACATTGAAAATGAAATAACATTTAAAAAAAATATTAGATGGAATCTATCATACACATCTCAATGGAATAATACTAAGAGCGCGGGCACAGCATGTTGAACACAATGAAAAGAATACAAAATATTTCGCAAACATTGAAAAACGTAGAAGTGAACAAAAAACTGTACACAAATTAGTAGTCAATGGCAAAGATATAACAAACAGAACTCAAATACTAGAAGAACAACGTTTGTTTTTCGAAACCCTCTATAAACGAAAAAATGTTGAAAATAACACTCTTTTTAAAAATACACATTATGCTTTAAACCAGGAAGAAAAAGAACTGTGCGACGGATTGCTTAATGAATATAAATGTGGATTAGCCCTAAAAGAAATGCAAAATAACAAAAGCCCAGGATCTGATTGCATCACAATCGAATTTTATAAAATATTCTGGAATGATATAAAAACACATCTAATTAATTCACTTAACTATTCATTTAACAACGAAAACTTAACTACGCTACAAAAACAAGGTATTATTTCACTTATTCCAAAACCTGGAAAAAACTTAGAATCCTTATCAAACTGGCGCCCGATTAGTTTACTAAACAATGATTACAAAATTGCAACTAAAAGTATAGCAAACAGAATAAAAAAAATATTACCATCAATCATTTCAAAATCTCAATCTGGTTTCATAAAAGGACGTTACATTGGTGAAAACGTTCGTCTTATCCAAGAATGCATAAACTATTTCAACAATTTAAATAATCCTGGTCTAATATTCTTTGCAGACTTTGAAAAGGCATTCGATTCGCTTGATCATTCATTTATGTTCTCTTGCTTAGAAAATATGAACTTTGGTGAAAGTCTCATTCAATGGGTCAAACTATTCTATACCGATGTTAACAGTATAATCATCAACAATGGCTTCTTTTCAAACAGTTTTAACATCGAACGCGGGGTTCGACAAGGATGTCCACTCTCATCATCGCTTTTTATTATTTGCATAGAGTATCTATCACATCACATCCAATCAAATGAACACATAAAAGGCATATCACTAGAACCTGACGAAGAAATCGAACAATCCCTATTTGCTGATGATGCAACTTATTTTTTAAATAACAATAGCGATTCTTTCCATAACCTAATAGAGTCGCTAACCCTTTACGGAATGACATCGGGTCTTAAACTAAACAAAAGTAAATGTACCATACATGCCATAATTTTTTAGGTCCAAAGCGGGACATTCCATAAAAAATTGTCGGGACATTTGACCAAAAAGCGGGACACCTAAAACGATCTATCATTCCACCTTTACTGTAGTCAGTATAGTACTAACAAATACTCTTGATACTTTTATTCAAGACACAAAACATCTGATATGAAGCATGGAATCTAAAACATAACAATAACAGTTTTATAAAATCAGACAATAGCAAACAACGAGGATAATATTCATCTTTTTAGAGTACAAAATCTAGAACATTACGACAACAATACTCATTATATTAATTTCAATGGCAAACATGAACGCAGGGGAGGCTATCCAGTACACTGAAAGTACGGGTTACAGTAAACTATCTATCGAACAGTTACATCAGTTACACACAGAATGCGTGGCCGTACACATTTCCGAGGTAGGTTTTTGGTGGAAGCAAACCGTCTTTGTGTTCATTTTAACTGTCAACAACGCCTCAACCGTTTTTACACCAACAAAAACAAAAGGACAAAAGAAGTCTATGGATGCTTTACTCGAATTATTTTTCTCTAATGTTAAAGGGGCCTTTTCACAGATTTTGGCATTTTTTAACTTATTCATTAAATGCTTTATATCGATAAATGTAAACATTGGATCGTAAAAGCTCCAGTAAAAAATCAAGAATAAAATTTAAAAAAGGAAAAGAACATAGCCCGGACCAGGTTTCGAACCAGTGACCCCTGGAGTCCTGCCAGAGTCCTGAAGTAAAAACGCTTTAGCCTACTGAGCTATTCCGCCGAGTGCACATAGATGACGTATTTTATACCTTATATAAGCAATCTTCGTAGTTTCACAAAATTTAACGACAAAAACAGAACTCTCCAAATTATTCAATCGTTTCGCGTTGCAACGCTTTATAATTTTTAGGTTTTAAAATCGTCAAAAGATGCATATAATGGCTATATTAGACCATGGTAAATGTTCAGTATTACTGTTTCCTCACAAATATCATAACTAAAACGAAAATTTGCGAATCTGAAACAACTTTTTTCAATTTTGTCAATTTACCAAAGCGTGAAAAGATCCCTTTAATAAT
This sequence comes from Dreissena polymorpha, assembly GCF_020536995.1. Lineage (NCBI taxonomy): Eukaryota > Metazoa > Mollusca > Bivalvia > Myida > Dreissenidae > Dreissena > Dreissena polymorpha. The sequence continues at coordinate 71,342,642 of NC_068363.1, read as the reverse complement.
CATATTTTGTTTTCTTCTTATATACACATATTAAACTGAATTGTGAATTGTCAGGCGCTTTATTGGGGTAGTGTCAAACTGTCATGAATAACAACACGTTGTTTTTATTACAATAACACAAGACAAGATGGGTACCACTTTTACTGTTTGTTGCGATGCTTTTTTAAGCATGTATCCATGCGCAGTTTGTTACTTGTCAATTGTCGCGGCTTAATTGGAGTAGGGTCAAACTGTCATACATAGCACCTCGTGGTTTTTTGCTTAATTGGAGTAGGGTCAAACTGTCATGCATAGCACCTCGTTGTTTTTATTACAATTACACCCAATTACACTAGACAGGATTGGTATCACTTATTGGACTTTTTGTTGCGATTTTGGTATATTGCACATTCGGATTATCCCGCTATTTACGAACTAAACATTGAATGTAAAAGACTCATTAATGACGTAGAGTTAATTTTACAAAACAATTGTTTTGTAAACCGTTTCAAACAAATACAAAAATAAACACATTTTCAACATTTATTTCATTATAATACAACTATCGATAGCAATAAGCGACCACTATCTTGAAGACCACCATGGTGTGAATGCCTGATGAAATCAATAATTAGCCGATAAATCGCTGATAAGGTGTCATAAACAACACTGGTACACACGATAAGTAGAATCGGATTGTTAATTGGGGGCAATAAAGGGATTAGCGGGGGTAAGTGTTAGCGAAACAGAGCTTGAATAGCGAATTTTATTGGGAACCTATAGACCTTACATCATTTTTTACGAATGTCGGGACAAATCGTCTCATATCGGGACGGCGGGACAAAGGGCCCAAAAGCGGGACTGTCCCGCCGAGATCGGGACGTATGGCATGTATGAAATGTACTGTGCTACGAGTAGGTAAATTAAAACAAAGTAATGTTCAATATAAAAAAGAAATGAAATTTAATTGGACATCCGATGAAGCCACAACGTTAGGAATTACATTCACAAATAATGAAAAGGATACAGTTCTTAAAAACATAATACCTAAATTACAGAATTTTAAAAACTGCTTAAAATCATGGCATCATCGTAAACTTACACTAATCGGAAAAAACACAGTATTGAAAACGTTTGCACTTCCTAAATTAATATATGTATTAACAGTTCTCCCAAATCCACCAAGTGATGTTATTAACGATATAAAATTAGCAATATTCAATTTCATATGGGACGGTAAGCCTGATAAAATAAAAAGAACTCAGTTAATTCAATCTGTAGAAAATGGAGGTATCCAATTAACGAACATTAAATCATTCTTGAATGCAATCAAATGCAGCTGGGTTAAACGATACCTAGATAATACCAATACGAGTAAATGGAAATTATTCTACCAGAAAATCCTAAAAAAATATGGTGACTCCTTACTCTTTGAATGTAACATCAGCAATAATATCTTACATGAAATTGCAAACGAAAACATATTTCTGTCTGATGTTCTATCAGCGTGGAGTGATGTCACTCATAACTTAGAGACCCAAACAAGCAGTAAAACAATTTTATGGAACAATAAAGACATAACTTCAAACAATAAGACGTTTTTCTATAAAGACTGGTTTGAACGAAGCATTAAATATGTCGACCAATTATATGACTACAGAATTAAGGATTTCTACTCTTTTGATAATATATGCTACATATACGGAATACCTTCAAATAATTTTTTGAAGTACTACACACTTATCAAAAGCATACCCATACATATTAAATCGGAAACCAATACAAATAATACACCATGTACTCAAACAACATTTGTAGAAAACATACTTCATCTTGGAAGAAAAAACAAAACAAATAAAATATTTTACACACTACAAATTAAAAACCCTACAGAAAACTCCAAAATCCAAAATAAATGGCAAGTTCTTTTTGGAGAAAAATGAACTTAATTGAAAACACATATTTACCATGCCATATAAAGCAACTATTGAAAGCACACTGAGAAATTTTCAATATAAATACATCCATAGAATTATAGCTACAAATAAATATCTCTTTAAATGTAAATTATCTAACTCAAATCTGTGTGACTTCTGCAGTGAAAACATTGAAACTATAGAACATCTTTTTTGGGAGTGCAAACACATCCAGCCTATTTGGAATCAATTAATATCTTTTCTTGAACAACATCAACTAAACGTTAAACTATCTCTCTTAAATGTAAGTTTCGGAATTAACTATGAGTCATTGAAATCAATAGACTGTAATAATATTGTGAATTTTATGGTTATATTAATGAAATATTTTATCTTAAACATGAAGTACAAAAAACAAGTACCAAATTTTAATTGTTTTGTCCATAGTCTTAAACTAAAAATTCAAATTGAGAAAGAAATAGCCCTCAGTAATGACACATTACACATCTTTGAACAAAAATGGAATCGGATTAAATTCTCATAATGTTTTGTCCACTTCTATACATTTCACTCTAATGTTAGTCTATCTCTCTAAAATAGTTTTGTTTATTTTTTTTTATTCTTATTTTTTCAGTCAGACAAGATCATTGTGAATATACAACAAAACACACAAGTCCAGTATCTTTTCTTTCAACTTTATACAATTCATCATATTTCATAACTATTCCTCTGTTGTTCTTTTCTTTTCTCTCAAAAAAAAAATAAATATATATTAGCATATCTTGTATAACATGTCTGAACTATATTGCTTTGTACAATCACTATGTTGTATGATCATATACATGTTTACATTGTATGTATGATATTGAATTAAAAAAAAAAAACATTTGTCAGTAATCTGCAATAGTCACAACATTTGACAATGTCCATTTATAATCACAGCATTTGACAGTATCCAGCCATAATCACAGCATTTGACAGTATCCAGCAATAATCCTAACATCGACAGTATCCAGCCATACTCACAACATTTGGACAGTATCCAGTCACAATCCTAACATTGACAGTATCCAGCCATACTCACAACATTTGACAGTATCCAGCCATACTCACAACATTTGGACAGTATCCATTTGACAGGATCCAGTCATAACCACAACATTTGGACAGTATGCATCCAGCCATACTCACAACATTTGGACAGTATCCAGCCATTATCACTACACTTGACAGTATCCAGCCATAATCACATCATTTGACAGTATCCAGCCATAATCTCATCATTTGACAATATCCAGCCAGTATCACAATATTGGAAGTATCCAGTCATAATCGAAACAGTTTACAATATCCAGCCATAATCACAACACCTGACATGATCCACCAATTATCATAATCACGGTATTCCACTGTTAAGCATCGAAGTAATCGCCGTTGAGTAGATTCACAAGGTCCCTTATTGTAAACTGATGTTGAAGGTGGATAGATGTACTGTTTTCCTGATATTACGGCATTAACTAAACGGCAATGGTCTCGATGTTTAACATAACATCCCAACTCTGATCTAAGCGTAACTACGGTGGCATAGAGGTGACATTCACTTCTCTTTTTTCGGCACAGCTGTTTAACGTCACTTTTGACCTTAGATGACCTTCATCATGAAAGATCCGAAATTATTAAAGCCGAATTGTTCATTGGCTAATAATACCAAGAAATATCTTTAAAAAAGATATACGGCGTAAATAGTTTAATGAATGAGATCAAGCAGAGCGAATGTCTTTTTCTGTGCAGTTCTTAGCTGCATCACACGCAGTACGGGATGTTACGGGGAGTTTTCGCGGCTTATTTTACATTATAACATATTGCTGGTCATAAACCTATAGATACAAAACAGAAAACCACAAGAAGAATGGAAGTAAAATTTAAACATATGAGTCAACCGGCCACACGAGAAGTATCCCTTTTTAAAGGCGCGTTCTTTGAACAAACCTGTTTTAGTGGTTTGTCGGGCATTGCTATTTGATTCGATTATTAACAGTATCAATTATCATCGTGCTAATGCTTAAAGTGATATTATGGGCATTTTGCACTGTTGAATTGAGCTGAAAAGAATTAACAGGTCAAAATAGTTAGTTAAAATGTGGTTACTGATTAATTATCTGCAACTCACCTTGCTACCAGTTGTTTATAAAAATATATTTTATATTCGATATTCTTACGTGACCCACCTAGTCCTGTAAGCTGAAATGATCCGTAAAACAATTTCGTGTCTTTGTGTCGTATGAACAAATCTGCACTAAAACTAAATTTAGGTTCAACTCGTAAACGCATGATCAGTTGTCAAACGAAAGTACGGTTGATATTCAAATGCATTATTTTTCTCTTTCTGGTATATTGTTTTAGTATGATGATGCTGCATTAATTAATATAAGTGTATATGAAGTAGAAACATCAAAAATAATCAACGGTTGCGATAGACACCTATAAACTGGTACATGCTCATAATATCACTTTAGTACATTAGGCAATATGGACGAATAATTATTGTTAAATTTATCAACAATAATATTTATCATTGTATTGTTGAAAACACATTAAGAATCTATTATTTACATACCATAATTATATTGCTGAATTTCTTCATTTAACATATGTCTGGTCTAAAGAAAATTCCAGGTCACCTAGTTCACGGATAGCCTCTTTATTATATAACGATTATTTTACTGCCCGCCAACTCCGGTGATGACCTGTATATAAACTCTGAACTCGCGGGTTGAAATGCAATGCTTTAAAGTGAGGCCTCGCTTCCATTGCTCTTTATACTTTTACATGTTAACATGTTGACAGGAATAAGGAAGTAAGAACTAAATATGAGAACATAGCCTTTTAAGTATAAACGCTCTTGCGCTGGTAATACTCTGAAAATAAAAGGTGTACGCACAAACTGTATTGATGTCGAGAATTGAGTGTAAAACTGTTCTATCTATTAAGCCTTTTCATTCGAGATAAAATTGTTTCATACAGTAAAACAGTGTTACAAAGACGCGGATATGTTTCCAATGTTCTGGTGGTAAACTCAAATCAGCCAATGGAATAAATGAAGTGTATTCATTCGTACCTAGCCGCGGGAAATTTTATTGGAATTTTATTGGACACTTACAAAGGTCAGGCTAAGGTGAAAAGCTGGCTTATGCAGCTTACGCCGAAAAAAAATCACCGTAAACGTTGGAAGTCTGGTTCCCAGACTAAAACATTGGATGCATATCATTTGAACTGAAAATGAAATATGAATATATTGTAAATTACATGTAAGTTACAATAAATTAAAAACTGTCATGATACAAAACATCATCTAAACATTACATCGAAACGTTTCTCCTTAGTTTACGAAGCAGTATAGCATTAATCACATGTCTGTACAATTAAAAGAATCTTTTGTTTACCTGCCCTAGCGGCCACATTAAAAACACTACAAAAACAGGCTAGATTGCACTTTACCGGTACGCAGTTGTTTACCACTATCGACAAAGCGGGGGTTTGGGGCAGTAGCCCGCGATACTAAGGAAATATATAGGTGTTGGAAATATATCTGTTTTGATTTATTATAATCCATATTTGCGTTTATTAGTGTAAATATGTTTCTTTGTACTTTGTTTCGTTCATTTTTTTTTAAGTTCTGTTTTTCTGCAAAAATTTCATATCACGTACTATGATGCTTGCAATATTGAGTCTTTTATGTTTACATTCTACTAACATCTGTACACATTATAACACATTATCTTTTATTTCATTTCAACATTATGTTCATAGTTTTTCAGTGGCGAATATGTTTTCTTTTCCTATTGAAACTAATGTATTACTCGTTCAATTATGAAAACCTAGTCATTACAATACTTATTGACAATAAAACATACAATTTCACCTCTTCTTGTTCTTCATTTTTATTTGTTAATACAGTTAAATTTATTATCTTATTATCACTCACTACCTTTATCAAAATACATGGTCGCTTCATTCCATCTCCTTTCACTGGTCGCAAACATTACAACATCAACGCCGTATATGTTTTTAAAGATATTTCTTGTTTAAATTGCTCTCCTCTTTTTCTATCTTGTGTCCACGAGTTAGCTATGTCGTGGCCACGAGATAGAAAAAAGAGGAGTACAAAACTAAATAAAAGCGGAGTGCAATTAAAAAAGAGCGGTGCAGTAAATAAAGGCAGAGTGCATTAATCGAAAGAGGGGGGAATTTTCGCTATCTCGAGATCCCGAGTTAGTCAGCCAATCAAAGTTTGCGTAACATGTGTAAATATTCTGTACGCAAATATATATAGCTGGTCAAAGCAGGCAAGGATCTGATATAACATAACATACTACTATTAGTACTACTATTACTACTACTACTGTTGATGTTGTTGTTGCTGCTGCTGCTACTATTACTACTACTACTACTACTACTACTACTACTACTACTACTACTACTGCTGCTGCTGCTGCTGCTGCGACTGCTGCTGCTGCTGCTGCTGCTGCTACTACTACTACTACTACTACTACTACTACTACTACTACTACTACTTCTACTACTACTACTACTACGACTAATACTACTACTACTTCTAGTACTACTACTACTACTACTACTACTACTACTACTACTACTACTACTACTACTACTACTACTACTACTACTACTACTACTACTACTTTAACTACTACCACTACAACTACTAAGACTACCACTTCGACGACGACGACGGACGACCAACGGGCGATGGACGACGACCGACGGACGACCGAGGGACGACTGATGGACGACCAACAGACGACCGATGTTTGGACGAGGGACGACCGACGGACGACCGACGGACGACGCCGGATGGACGACAGACGGACCACAACCGGAGGACGATTGACGGACGACCGACGGATGGACGACCGACGGACCACGACCGGAGGACGGACAATGGACGACCGACCGACGACCGACTAACGACCGGACAACGACCGACTAGTAGTAGTAGTAGTAGTAGTAGTAGTAGTAGTAGTAGTAGTAGTAGTAGTAGTAGTAGTAGTAGTAGTAGTAGTAGTAGTAGTAGTAGCTGCAGCAACAACAACAGCAGCAGTGGTAATAGTAGAAATAGTAGCCTTGCTTTTGTGACGTTTTCATTGGCTGATTAATTTGAGGGAACAAGACATTATTTGATTGGCTGACTAACTCGTGGCCACGAGTGAGCTAAGTCGGGATCTCGAGATCTCGAAATTCTCTCCTCTTTGTTAAATGCACCGCTCTTTTTTTAATTGCTCTCCTCTTTTATTTAGTTTTGCACTCCTCGTTTTTCTATCTCGTGGCAACGAAATAGCTATCTCGAGATCCCGACTTTGCTAACTCGTGGCCATGAGATAGAAAAAAGATGAGTGCAATTTAAAAAAAAAGAGGAGTGAATGTCAACTCGAGATCTCGACTTAGCTAACTCGTGGCCACGAGATAGAAAAAAGAGGAGTGCAATTTAAAAAAAAGAGGAGTGAATGTCACCTCTATGCCACCGTACGTAACAGTTGCGCTCTGTTTGCAACGGAATCCGGATAGTGTCATCTATAATCTCGCCCTTCTTTCATCAAGGGCGACACTAGACACACGACTTTTGGGCTACACACACAAGGGCGATATATCGTGTTAAATATATCGTGCGTCGTAGCGACTTTCGCGAAAAATATCGTGCGTCGCCGCGACTGTCGCGCAAAATATCGTGCGTCGCCGCGACTGTCGCCCAAAATATCGTGTGTCGCTTCGTGTGTCTAGTGTCGCCCTTGATGAAAGAAGGGCGAGATTATAGATGGCCCTATCCGGATTCCGTAGTATTCGCACCGAATGCCAATATTTGGGGTTTCCTTGTCGTCAGTGCTACGCCGCTGACGTCACCATAAAGACGATTCTGCACCGGAAGCAGCTGTCAAGGTGCCTCTAGTAGAATGGAAAGTTTCATTGTATTGCTTCTTTATTTTATATATAACGTGCTTACATATTGTGTTTTCTTTATAGTTTTTTTATAGCTCGGAAAACACGTTTTTGATCGTGCAGGCCAATCTGATGATTATCAGTCATACGCCAAATTAACATGACGGGTTAATATTACTTATTCAACCATGAAAAAGGAACTGGCTTATCATTTCAAAATACTTCATCGAAATATTTTTCATATATATGCTGCTATGAATATGTTTAATATCCAAACTACATAAACAATAAATTTCATTCATATGTTGAAATATTTGGTTCATTTCAATTTACTTTTAACGAAAATACCAGCTTAAACCGGACAAGATACTTGGTAATTATTACATAAAACGACGTAAAAATTTACCGCAATAAGTATTTTTGGTAACACACCTGTATTTACAATTATTTTCATTGATTATTGGTCTCTTTGGTTTATTTTAATTTAATGTTGAGTGAGAAAATGACAGTTCCTTATTCCTTTCTCAAACCAATTACGAGTTTTCATACAATATAAAAATAAATGTATTGCAATAAATATTTTTAATATCCAACCTATGTATAGAATGATGTTCCGTTATATGTTGTTCACTTTGGTCCATTTTAATTTATGTTTTATGTTAGACAATACCAGTTCGATTTAAATCAGGAACCGCTTTCTTTTCTTTATTCAGAAGTGAACAAGAAACTGGGTTACCATTGAGTAAAACTAAAATATACAATCATCATATTATGAAAATGTTTGGCATGTTGCTATAAACTTCAAAACTCAATGACGATTTCACTGTTAAGGATGGTTGCAATGTGTCTGTATTTGACCTCAACGAGTGACCTTGGCCTTTGGGCTAAAGACTCATGTTTTAACGCGACATGCAATTTCCTCATGTACTTTTAATAAAAAATGCCAGATGAATGCTAAAGTTTGTCAAAATCAGATACATTATTCCCCCAAACATATAATTATCTCGGTGCCCTTGACCTTTAAGTATGGGACGCGACACATCGTCTTTGCATGGTGAACATTTGCTTCAGGCAAACACACTTATTACTGAGACAGCTTAAGTCTCACGTATCGCAAGCGGCTCGACAAAAAATACACAATTAAAAAAATCAATACACCAGCATTATTTGAAAAACAACAAATCCTGTATGTTAAAAAACAATAACTGTCGGTATTTACACATATTGATGAAAAGAGCATCAAAAAGACGAACCAATTAATTCAGTAGATTGTTTTATTTCAAAAAAGAAAAATGTGTAACAAATTTTTCCATCCAGATAAATATAAAAGGTACGTAAAATTCCAACAATTAACAGTAACAAAAACACCAGCCAATTTACTCATAATAAATACACAAGTATAACAGTGAATAATTTTTGTTTAAGAAATATAAAAAAGCTTCCACATCTGCTTACCAAAATAAAACTGCCAAAGAACACATGTTTTACAAAAAAGATGATTCATTTCATAATTTGTATTTGGGAATTGTATGAATTTGTGAGGCGTTCGACGTAAATTGATTGAAAATGCAGAACATGAAACGAGTATTTAGTAGAACACACCAACACCAAAGCAAAAGCGTCCGCATATCATGAGAAATAAATAAAAGATGTAGTACCTGAATATAGAGTAAAGGGATTTCCTTTGAAAAATGAGCTAACAAAAAGTAGAAATTAAGGTAAGTTTAATCTTGTAAACAAATTAGAAGCACATATAATTGTAAATAATAAACAAACAGAATTACAATTTTAAAGTATTGCAAAACTAACTTTTGAAAATCATAGAAATCGATTGACAAAGCGTGTTCAATAATTTTATTTGTTGTTAGATTGATAGGTTAACGAGATTCTTACTAAAGGTCATCAACATATATCTGATATCGCTTATTTCTTCTTTCTTTCACTCAAATACTGCTCGAGATCATCAAGTAGTCTCGTGATTTCGTGGTGTCGCTCGGCGTCATGTGAGCGCTCCCGGATGTGCGACTTCTCAAGGTCGCTGATTTCCCTTGATATGAGTGCCTCCAATAGTTCCCGCTTTAAGGTGGCCAAACTCTCATCAGAGAACTCCACGTCTGATGAGTCGTCTGCAATTTCCGGCGAAGTCAATCCTCTGTTATACATTTTATTTTTATACAAATCGTTAAGCTTGAACGAACGACCTTGAAACAAATGGGACATGGTGCCGAGAATTTTGTCAGCTTTTTCATCGAACTCTTTCTTGATCTCCTCAGTTTTCTTGACCGTGTCAAGGTCAACAGCCCTCTTCAAGGTCACTGACCTTGAGAAATCGTACTCGCGCCGCATGATCGTCTGGAGCTCCGACTCATCCGGGCGTTTGGCTTTCTCTGGTAATGACTTTTTCTTATCATCGTCATGGTAACCGTACATTGTCAGCGCCCAGCTGCGAACATAGGCGTGAAAAACTTAATAATAATAGTAACAGAAACAATACAGTTAAAATAATCATTGTCAGTGTTGAGACCATTGATAACAGATAATTTCATTTTGAATTACACTGACTTTAGATCACATAATATTTTTTAATCTGCATCCCAATCAAGATCACTTAAATCAACCTGTCAAATTGGTTTACATTGACTACTAAAATACATATGATCTGCGCTCCGATAAAACCGGGCTAAATGCATGTCCGTAAAGTGTCGTCCCAGATTAGCCTGTGCAGTTTACACAGGTAAATCAGGGACGACACTTTCTTAATAAACTAGATTTTCGCTGAAATAGACTTCATATAAACGAAAGGTACAATGAAAGCTGAAAGAGTTGTCCCAGATTAGCCTGTGCGGACTGCATTACGCATCGTTTTCCCAGAACGAGGCACGAACAATGTTTGGTCAACCCTATTGATGATGGATAAGTATCTACAGGTCAATTATTCGTAGCACACTTGAAGACATGGTCATCATTATACTGAACACCATAACTGTCAAACGGATAATCAAAGCTTTTATGCAACATCTAGTTAATTTTAATGGGTGACACTAACTGTGCGGCTTTCCCAAAGTCCTTGTAGTGGTTACCTCTCAATTTAATGACCTTAGAATCAGTAAAAATATTGGTCGTTTGGTTGAGGTAGATTGAGTGAGAATTTTTTCACCAACGCCATAAGCATGCAGTCTAAGATTTACGAATAGCCTACCTTGTAAAGTGCATCGGTTTAGAGTCGTGGTGGCCCTCGGATGCAGTGTTACAGACCTCGATGACCCAGGTGCCGGCGGGGTTCTCCTCCCAGTTGTGCACCGTCAAGAACGTGAAATCGATCGCCTCCTTGCTGTCGTCATTCATCCGGCGTTTAATCAGGAGTGACCTGTGGGTACATGTGGTAACCGTACTTAACGTTGACGGTGTTTTCACGAGAATCGACACCAATATGTGGGAGAGTAAAACACCAAAAATAGATGCATGTTTTATAAATGAAAACATTAGGGAATTAGGGCCTGTTTCTATGTACAATTTATGTATCTATCTAGGTATCTATCCATGTACATGCCAATCTATATCGCCCGGGCCCCCAAACACTTGCGAAAACAAGAAACTGGAATAAGTCAATTTGACATAAAAAAAACTACTGTAGCCAACTCATACACGTTTATATACTTAATTCTGACCTTGTCTCGGCAACGGCTTACAGGGGAACATAAAGTGGTTACTGTCTCTAGACATGTCATCGTCAAACCTCTATTGAAGATAATCAATTATACAAACATTAAGGATCAAGAGGCATAGCTTATTCAAACGAACTTGGGTTTCAACTTTGATATTCATTGATAAAAACACATGTTTATTGGTATATTACTAGTACTCAAGTGTGATTTAAAAAAAATGTTGCGGTCACGTGCCCTACCGCGTACCTCGTGCTGGCCGGCGACTCCAAGTAGATCTCCACGTCCCCTCGGCGCGCGGCCTCTGCATGCACGTGTAGCTGCACGTGCTCAAGGTTCGTGATGCTGGTGGCGTCGTCGCCTTGGCAACTTTGGTACGGAAACTCTACCTTGTGGCACTGGCCGGGCGATATATTGCTGTGAGATAGAGAGGGATATATGCTCGTTATTGTTGTTTTCTTATTTACTAATGACGATCTTAATTGTACCTTGCCATGGTTAGCCTGATAAATTGGGAACTCAGTAGTTTTAACAAAAATAATCTATTGAATAGTGGTTCAATGTTCATACTTGACTTTGTTCGTTCAAATCTTTAACAACATAAATGACAGCACAACATTACGTTGGCGTGATATTCTTATATCTATTTAAACCGATTTCAAAAGCAAAATGTATATATTCATCAAAACAGTACTTAAATATTTATGTGCGCATTCAAGTCATTGTCAAGTTAATTTTAGCGAGTGAACATGAAACTGTAAAGATTGTTTACTAATACGATAAGCATGTATCATATAACCTTAATGCGCATTTTTTTCATTCGGGTATATTTTCAATATTATATGATACATTTGTATAAATGTTACCACAATACTAGATAACACACCAGCATTGTTACTAATAATCTCGTACATATCGATACTTGTTACATAATATTAATACAATTTATATATAAATATAAACTTAAAAAAGAAAACAACAACAACATACGCATCCACTGTTTTCTCCCCTGACTCACAGACGCGCTGCTGCGGCTTGTTGACCCACTGCTGTGCGAGGTGCACCATCACTGTAGCGTCCATCATGCCGAAGCCAAACTTGTCGTTCACGTGGTACCCGGCGCCATTGATCGTCCAGCCGTCGCCGCCGATAGGGATCCGCGCCGCCTTTGCCGTGATATGCTGCACGTCGCGCCATGTCAGATTGGGACTGGGGTTGATAAGAGCGACAGAGTTACATGTACACCATGTGTTTATGAGTTTACACATATTGGTGATGACTAGAAAATAATGTTTGGCTAATGGTAGGCTACATAACTCATGCCTATTAATTTTAATAATTGTATGTAGATACACACACTCTTTAAAAGGGCATGAAAGCGTCATTATATGACTTCCGAGATTACACGAGATGTGCAACTGCGAGGTACAAATAAAACGGCCAAGTAAATACTTCAAGTTCTCGACGCGGAGTTAATTTTTAGTTGATTCGAAACAAAAACCCAGCTCATCGCTCCAAACTTATTGTAGACTTAAAGCCTCTTGAGTTTGATCAAAGATGCCCAATGTTTTTAATGCAAAAATATGTTCAAAGGAAACAGAGACTCCTCTGTAAATGTAAATAAATAAATAAGTAACGAATACAAAATGAAAAAACGTATACTTACTTTGCCTGAAGCACGAGTGCGTAGACACCGGAAGCAAGAGGCGCCGCGCTTGAGGTGCCTTCAAAGTTTTCCACGCATCCACCGTTCAAGTCCGTCGTAACCTAAACGAGAGCGACAATAAGTAGAGCATTTCGTCAGCTCTTTTACAAGGCTCAACTTGCAATGTATTAAGAATTCAGATTTTTTTAGGATTGTTTGCCGCATGGACGAATATCGGCCACTCTTGTAAAAAATAATAAAGGCCTAGAGCTACCAAATGGAACAAGGTCACGCCCGGCTGGTATAGGTTTACTAAAGGTGACATACAGGCGCACCATTTTGATCTTCTTCGTTCCAAACAGTGCAAAGAGTGCGAAAGGCCAAATCTTGCATGCTCACCACTTTGATCTTATACATGGCGTTCATCTCTTCTTTCTTAGTTGCCTCGCCGCCCGTCGGCACGGCGATCATGGTGGAGCAGCAGCGCTCCCCGAAGAACGGTTTGTCCCCGTGGTCTGTCAGCGACTGCACGGAGATGCTCTCGATGCTTCCGACGTAGCCGTCAGCGCCGCAGTGGTCGTCGTCGCTGCCGCCGTTTCCGGTGGCCCAGATGTACAGGTTCCCGAGACCGTTTCGACCCTATCGAGTTTGAATAATATAATTATGAATCGGTATGTGCCTGGTAATGACTTAATAAAGTCGTCACGCGTAGACTAAGACAATCGTTTCTGTCAAACATTAGAATAATCTCTAGAGCAAACGTCTTTATAACCATGCGATATTAAAAATGCACAATAATTCGTTACTTCGCGCTGCTTTGTTCATTGTACAAAGTGCTTTCATTTCTTTTTTGAGACACTGGCTGTAACTTGGTAAAATGTAACAAGAAACAAGCATTTGTGAACATTAAAGTTCCTACAGTTTAAGTCTTGTTTTTCAGGGACCTAAATTAGTCTCCGAAACATATTTGTGACATTGGACTTTGCTATTTTGCGTCATCAGTTAAAATCTGCATTAACTATGAATTTATATTTACAGTATGTTACTTGAAAATATTCGGTTCTTTTATTACACATACTCGTTGATGTCAATTTTCGTCTTGATACTGATATCATTTATGAAAGAGATAATATATGCCAAGAAATTTACATAGACAAACAAATGAGCCGCGCAAAAAGAAAACGGGATTTAAAACATGTGCTTAAAGTGTCGTCCCAGATTAGCCTATTGTCAGGGACAAAACATTCCATCTTAACTGACTTTTCGTGAAGAAGAGTCTTCATTTAAAGTCAACACTAAAAAAATTGAAAAAATACAAGAGCGTGCACTTCGTTTCATCTACTCGGATTATACTTCTACCTATTGTGAACTATTATCCAAATCTAAATTACCATCGTTGAATGTACGTCGGTTAAGATCTATAGCTTTAGAATCTTTCAAAATAATACATAGAGACACACCTTCATACTTACATGACCTGTTAACTATTAAACAGACTTCATATTCTTTCAGGTACTCCAATACTGCTGTTATACCTAAGGTAAGGACCACAAGATACGGCATCAGCTCTTTCCGCTTCAGCGCGGCCAGGCTTTGGAATTCTCTACCGCAAAACTTCAGAGACCAATCGAACTACAATTGCTTCCGAAGTCTGGTCAGCGCATGGAGTGGAGAGAGTTGCGCTTGTTCTTGCTGTTCCGCAGCTTCATAGCCTTACTTATTTACTAAATTTAGTTGTAGTTTTGTTTGCATTTAGTTTTATTAGTACTGCTTTTATTTATTTTTGCTTGCATTTCCCTTGTTTTCTTCTGTTTGCTTTGTTTGTATGTGTAGTTATCATCCCTTTCCAGTCTCTATAACCCTAAGAGCGTGAGTACTTTTGTTTTTGCCTAATTTGTGTGCATGTATTTGCTGCTTTTTATGTCTTAACTATGAAATATATTCTAATTTGTGTTATGCACTTGTGAGGAAGTTGCTGATCAGTTCTTTCCAAATCTGATTTGGGGATATATGTTTTTTAGAATTGTCTTATTTGTCGCACTTTTGTGCTTATTTTCCTATTCAGTTTCTTATTTATTTTGTTTTATTGCAGTTTTTAGACCTAGGTCAAGATCAGCAACTTCAACACAAATTTTAATTTAATGTATTATTTCTGCCAATTGTATTTGTGATGTTTGTAGTCTGCCAGTTATTTAAATTTTGCCTCTGCATGAATATATTTGTTTTAAATACCTCATGTCTTAAAAGTCTATAGGATTGATTATGTATCATTTAATGCTGATGTTTGTTTTAAATATGCATGTTATTTATTGCTATTATTGTAAATGTCGGTTAAGGTAGTGCACCTCTAATGGGCACATATCCAAATATAATCTAATTAATTATTTTCTTAATCAGCATCATTTCACTGAACTACATGCAAATTTGTAGGTAGGCTTTCCATGCTTTTTAAAAAAATATACCGATTTTTTCAAAACCACCCCCACGCTCGGCTTTTGTCCAGTTTATTTTCACCCCTGGGGTATAAAAAAGTTCCATAATTCATTCAAATTTCCAAATATGGGCATGCAGTTGGTGTGTACAGATGCTGTAAAGGTGTTTAAAGTTTAAACAAGATGAAATAAGTATTCTTTTACAGACATTTTTTTTTTACAAATTTTTATCTATGGAAGAGCGCCATGAAATGTAAGTGATTTCAGCCAAGTAAAAATTGGGTCGGTTAAAAACAAAGTGTCATAAAATTCAAAATAGTATCATTTAAGTCATATTTTAAACTTAGTTTTTAATAGAAACACTATATACAGCAAAAATACCAAGAACTAGACAGATTTACCGTTTACTTTTTGAAATAAAAATAAAAATGCAACATGCATGGTTCGTATTTTCAACAGTAAATCACCCAATTTCGCCATGACGTTGTTTTAATTTTAATAATTGAAGAATGTGCATAAAAATTGCAACATATTTAACAATAAATATAGCTTATATGCCATATTAAATCAAATTACGTTAGAAAATAAATAAAACGCGTCACAAAAAAGTATACGTCGTCGGCAGGATTCGAACCTGCGCGGGAATATCCCAAAAGATTGCTAGTCTCTCGCCTTAACCACTAGGCAACGGCACCTAATAGTAGGCTCTTCAACCTTCGAAGAAATCGCGGGAAATCATTAGAGGTGCACTACCTTAATAGCTATTCATAGCTAATGTTTCTTTGTTACACATGTACCGACTTAAAATAAAATTTGATTTGATTTGATTTGATTTGAAACGAAAAAAAACATAACACCGGAAAGGTCGCCCCTGATTAGCCTGTGCGGACTGCACAAACTAATCTGGGAGGACACTATCAAATGGTATAAGCACCGTTTTCCCAAAATTAGGCTTAACTACACTCAACAAGACGTACAGTCTCCACGCCCTTGCGGAACGCTTCCCGGCACGCTGTATGTGGCGCCTCCATGGTTTTGCCGTCATCGTGCGGCCCCCAGGAGGCGCTGTATATGTGGATGTAGTCGTGCTCGTACAGCAGCGCCCGAGCCTCCAACTCGTCTGTCACAACGCCGTCAAGGATCCGAATACCTGGGGACAGAGCGGCAAAGAGAATGGTAAGAGCGGCAGAGAGAACGGTAAGAGCGGCAGAGAGAACGGTCAGCTGTATCCGGTCAGTTTGGGGTTATGGGCTTGAATCCGCGGCGCGATACTGCATTTGAATAGACTGCAATGTTGTAGGTCGGGTAATAGCAAAACGTTCTCCCAGAAACGCGGAGGATGGTCGTTGAATGAGCAATGGAAGCCCCGGAACAGGGAATAGGGCTTCACTGCGACATATATATTCCTTTGAATGAAGAAGTCACCGAACATTTTGAAATTGCTTTATCGGGTAATGACAATTATAAATAAGATGTATTTTATAAGCAATGATTAAACACATTCTCTGAATTAAAGTATGAAATTACATTAAATGTAAGAGTCACCTTTCAGAAGAGACCGGGCTGGTGTCATGCGAAATAAGATGATGATCTAACCCGGACATTAAAATATTTTGCTTATTTTTTCCTGAAGGGCCATGTGGTGAGTTACAACTTCAGACGAATTATTGTGTCTAACCTATCGAATGGGGCGTCACTCACCTCCGATGGAGGAACGGAATGCCACACCCACTCCGCAGATGCCGTTTCCGGCCTCGGCCGCGATCTCTCCCGCGCAGCGCGTGCCATGGCTGAAACAACGTGAAAAAAGTATGCGTCAACTAGTTCAGATGTAGTTTGCGAAACAATCCATTTTGTAGAAATACAGGTATCAATTTACACTTATAAAATCAACAACAGCTAAAAACAACCGAGATGCAATACGATGGGATCATTCGAATGTATAAGTACATTATTAAAAAAAAATGTTATAAACAAACTATCAACAGCAAAAACAAAACTATTTTTGCATAAAAAAAACAGCAACAGAATAACCACAACAACAAGCCACTGATTTGAAAACCTTTTGAATATATTTAGACGGATATTGCAGAATGTATGCAAAAGTGTATCTGAATTGTGACCTTACATCGACCTTATATCGATCTCGTTTAATAGAAAACATTGTTAAAACGTTCAACGTGTCTCTCGCGATCAAACCAAGGTATTTACCGATGAATACATATTTACACGGCAGTAGGCAGTTATTACACTATCCTGTAGTGGTTCAGAATCTAGCACAACGTTTTTACCGGTAGTTTAATAGTATTTGCTATTGACAACGCATGCCGAGTATGAGCTCACCTGGCATAAACCAATGAGGGACTAATAAAATCGTGTTAATACAATACATGCTCGTCCTTATTAAGGTTATTGACAACAAAATAATACAACACACACGGGTTAAACACACCAACTTAAAATCTTCAATCAGTCGAAATTGTCGCAATCGAGACCATGACGGTAATGCAATGTTTCGTGAAAATCGGCTCATACGACTTTGTTACACATAGAAAAGAAATTAAAATAACATCGAATTCAATGTTGTTACGCAGTGAATCCCCAATCATTGGTAAGAAAAGAGGTCATGTAAAGAACTTTGATAAACATGACCATTTCATAATCAAAACATCCAAGTGTTATCATACGCCATAAAAAGTCTCATATTGTTAACATGATTTTTATTGGAACGACATTTATATAAATAACTCAAAAGCATATAACAATTTACAAAACCGGAAGACTGCGACGCGTCACATTGACAAGAAATGTTTACATCGTATTATTACAACCACAAAGGACGGAATTTATGTACTTAGCGCGCAATGCATTATCAGGCTGGTCCCCATTATAACACGTCGTCTCCGTTTTCGTTATGGCAAACAAACGCAGAGTTAACTTAATTAAATCACAAAATAACACGAAGCAAATACATACCTTTCTATATGTCCTTTGATTGCAAGAAACAGACAAAACATTATAAAAATACGTAAGATGTACGCGTTCCGTAAGATGTACGTATTCAGTATGATGCTAGTGTTGAGTAAAATGTACATGTTCAGTGTGGTGTACGGGTTCAGGATGATTTAAGTGTTCATTTAGAACATGTCCAGTAAGAAGTACATCATGATTTAAGTGTTCAGTATGACGTAAGTTTTAAATGATTAACGTATTCAGTATGGTATTAGTGTTCAGTAAAATGTACATGTTCAGTATGATGAACTTGTTCAGTTAGACCATGTTCAGTAAGATGTTAGTGTTAAGTAAGTATGGCCTCGTAACTAAACCCGCTGACATAATTGTGCATGATGACATAAAGCACATTCTTAACACGAACTCAAATTGAAGTGTCAACATACCGATAGATTCAATGAGTCAACAATCAGTTTAGGAGAAGCAAAGGAGTTATTCATATACTATTCTTAGTATGCATACTTCAGAAATTTCATTTTATGTATTAAAGGGAAAAACGTAGCACGTATCAGAAATTGTTGTTTCTTGAATTCCATACAATAGTTCCGAGAAAAACAACACCTGTACAGCCTTTTACGCCTCGCTTATGACAACGACAATCCCCAAAACATGCACTGTAAATAACCTTATATATAAGTCGCGCTCTTGAAAAACGGAGCTTTATGCATATACGTTAAGTGTCGTCCCAGACTGTGCAGTCCACGCAGTCCGCTTTATGGCATTGTTTGTTTAAAGGAAGTCTATTCTTAGCGAAAAACCAGTTAAGCGGAAAGTGTCGTCCCTGATTAGCTGATGGTGATGTATTAAGCTCTGTTTTCCCCGAGCAAGGCTCATATATATTTGGACCACTACTGTACACAGCCGAACACTACCCCATCGTTACCTGTTAGCGGCACTGGACTTGTCCGGGGTAGGGTCGTTCTTCTTGTCGTTCTTGTCATTGAAGTCGGCGCTCGCCCTTGCGTCCTGTAGAACATAAAGCACACAAGTGGCATCCAAACTCCATGTGACACTCGTGTGAAAACATCGATCCAGGAATGGCCACCAATCCTTTAAATTTCTGCCCAGTTATTGTACAAGTATAATCAACACCCGTTTACAATTAACACATGCGCTTTGGAATACCCAGCAAAAATGCACGCGTTCTGTTTTGATATAATAATTCAACCACTAAACAAGTGATGCCCATTTGGGATCTTGTTAAAATATGTTCAAAATATTTGTCTTAGGTGACAAACGGCAAAGGTGAGTACGGGTTACTCACGTAGTTGTTCCGGATATCAGGATGCTCGTGGTCTACGCCGTCATCTAGCGTGGTGACACGCACACCCAGGCCATTAAACCCCTGCTGCCACACGGGCATCACGTGCAGGTCGATGTCCCTCTTGCCGCCCGTCTGCTCATTGTTTTGCTGGCAACAAAGATGCGCGTCTCATTAGGCATTGGTTCATTTTGGTGGCTTTATTATAACCAATTTGATTTATTGTGGTTTAATTGTCTTTGAACATTTTGCAATGCATGACGACACTTGTATGTTTTGTGATTAATTCTGGGTTAAGTGTGAGATTGGGTTAGCTTTGCATTTCCCGTTCCAAGGCGATGACCCCTGCTGTATTCATTGTTCTTTTTAGTAAATAATGGGTTTACTTGTCTGTTGTTGCGACTCAACAGGAGATAACATCTGTATTCAGAAATCCGCTTATTTACCCTGCAGGGTACGAGTCAATAAGTCTTTATATATAATACTTTGAATTAAACAGAATTAAACATACCGTAATTACTCTAAGTTTTCGGACACCCACTTTTTTAGCAAAAATAATTATTTTTCGTGACTCTTAATTTTCGGACACACGAGTTTTCGTCCATAATAAATGTCTCTAAGATTTCGGACAGTACATTTTACAGCGCTATTTTACCAAATTTCGGTCCTGTTTTCGATATCGAATGACACTTCGATCATGGGGTTTTACAACCAGATTAACATCATAAAACATGGCAGGTGCATGCCTAAGGGCAACGGGCCATTACATTTGCGTTATTGGGTAAATAACCGTGTAAACCGGTATAAAACAATGGTTTCTCCCGATAGCTTAAGCGTTATTACCAGGGGTAGAACAATTAAAAGTTCAATTATCTACCGCAATGGTACTACCCCTTCTCAGTAAAATAACTGTGACAAATAACAAACGCTTCACCGTGTGATACACCCTATTGCAAGTTTTACGAACAATGGAAGGTGTTAGACAACAACTATCGGAAATGAACAAACAAATAATTCATTGCTTTTTTTGTTGCGTTAATTACAGGTTCATACTAGCGAGTATCGGTACATCACATGCTCATCTTTGAACTCGTTGGTCAAAGTACAACCTTGTAGTAACTTTCTGTCAAATTAATTAAGCATTTAAAATTATTTAAAATGCAGTGCAAACATATACAACTGTAATTTATACTATACGGCATGGTATTTTACAAGCGTGTGCTATAACCGGTAGTCGTTGATACAATTGACGCTATTTTCGGACACTTAAATTTTCGACTCTAAGTTTTCGGACACCTGTATTTTGTGAATATTTTTAGTATCTAAGTTTTCGGACACGAAAAAAAATAATATTTTTAAGTGTCTGAAAACATAGGGTCATTAAGTTACGTAAGACGCTAACACATTATACTAACGAAGCCTTTCTCTCGTGTCTTATAAGTGCATGAATGTGATGGGTATTCAGACATATATGACAGCCCAGTCGATTTTTGATGTTTTGCGGTTCCCTAGCGTTTGACATCATTGTTCATAAGCCGAACAAGAGCAAATTAATTATGTACATTTAGCGATATAAATCAGTTGTAACCCAGATCCCCATTCTACTTTGGCAAACCCTTATTTGTACCTGCACACAACACCGATCCCTTGTAATGTACCACTTACAGTTATGTTATATAATTTTAGTCGATATGGAGCATGTATATGAGTTTGAAAGAATTTGAACCGGGTCAGCCTTGATTTTTTACCCGAATTAATGACATTGTTCTCAACTTGGTACTTTCCGGAGTAAGTATACGTGCCGCGGTCTGGAAAAACTGATCTCAATGCATGTGCGTAAAGTGGCGTCTAAAATTTTGTCCCAGAGGAAATTGTCGTGCCTAATAAGCCTTTGCGGACATAGACTAATTAGGGAGACACTTTTACGCACATGAATAAAGCCCCGTTTTCCCTAAACAATGCTCATATAGTATGTACTTGCAGGATACACAATGCAAACACATCCTACCAGATACCACTGGTCCTTGAAGAATTCATCATCGAACAAGGAGCCGTCCCGCGTGCTGAACTTCTGGGGCACGCGGTAGAAGGCGCTGTAGTTGGCCACCTCGCGGATCGGGAACTCCAGCTGCTTGTCGTACACGATCCCATGGCTCCGCTTCACGCGCTTCAGAGCCACTTGCTGCTCGGCAAAACGCACCTGGACGTGTAAGAATGTGTGTGAGTTACTGGGATACGGTTGGGTAGGCCCTGCATTATAACTCAATCATTTTTTGTTAAACATTTTATCAAAACTATTGGGATTTTTACGTATGGCCATCGCCCCCAGAAGACTTGTTATTTGGGTAACGAGGGATATTGCGAGATACAGGAGGCGAGAAAACAAAACTAGGCGTTTAAGCGCCTGGTATGAAGCGCACAGTACTTTGTACCTCGGTTTAACGTCTTATGCCATAGACGAGTTAGTAGAAGGGTACAATCCGTGGCAGAGCAGAGTTACATTTATGGTTTGATGCGGATTAGCAATTCAGGACAACCGTGCATATCGTTTTGCTTAAACCTGTCTTCCGAAACGGACTTAAAACAATATCGCGGTGAGTGGTGATATACACTGATTTGTTTTAAGCACGATTACATACATATATATATAAAGATAATTTAAATAACTGGCTGATCGGCGAAACGAATCAGAAAGACGGGGCGTGGTGAATCATACATTAGACAATGGTCGTACCATGCAGAATTTTATCTGCTAGACGAAATATAGATACTGATAGTAAAAGCTCATCGGATGTGACGTGAAAGGAGATTGATAATAATACAACGCCGATAATAATATCCGTAGTTGAGTAAGGAAAAAGCTATCTAAATTTGTTATTGAATCGTCAGTTACTTTATGCATTTATACAAACGTAATCCTTTATAATCCAATCAAAACAAGAATCCGTGTAAATGCATACGGCGAAGTTATTCAATGCCAATATTTATTCCGCAGATTAAGTGCAGGTAACTATAAGGTACCGCTAACTAGCTTTAGGAACCAACCCGTACATACCCTGTTGTCCTCCATCAGCTTGCTCACGTAGTCGTCAGCGCTGCGTCTTGACCGTGATGTCACATCCGGGTGAGTCAGCACGTACATATTCAATAGGGGCAACTGGAAAGTGACAGATTCATTATATGATACATGTAGTTTAAAAAGTAAATCGATGTGTTTTATGTACGGATACATTTAAGATCTACAAGTAACTATCATTTATCTTCACATACGGAGCTCTGTATTTCCTCCATGTTTGACTTTGCATTATTAGCGGTAGTATTACATTGACCTTTAAGCAAGGGAGACGGGTGTTGCATGCGACACAACATCTGCCTTTGGTAATGATTTACATAAAGTAAACAGTCGAACAATTATGCAGTAACAGATCAACTGGACAGCATTAATTCTTCACTTTACGTTTATCTTGTGTGACCTAGACATTTGAGGAACGGACAAGGTGTTAATTGCGACCCGCCGGTTCCATAGGGTGGTTATTTGTGGATTTTTAAAAATAATTTCCCGACATATGAGGTCGTTACACTTCGCACTGAATCGAAAGACGCACATCTTGAAGGTACGTACAAATGAAATGTGTATTGCTTTATGCCTCCCACGTGGCGTGAACAATAAAATAGCCTAACAACGTGTTTACACCGCCGTCACCAACCTCCGCCTCGAGTAGGAAGCCGTTGTCTCTGGCGACCCTCTCCGCCGTCTGCCTGTCCTCCACCTGCACGAGGAACGTGTTCAGGAAGTAGCCCGGCGCCTGGGTGTCGCTGGGCGTGGTGGGCAGCCCGGGGATCAGCGACAGACAGACGGAGAGCATCAGCGCGAGCGTCAGTCGCGTCCTCATCTTGCAACCCTAACCGAGCCGCGACCTTGGTTCGTATTCGCGTCTGGAATTTAAGAGATTGAAGTGTTTTTTAATATATAAATAGGTTGTCCCGTGAAACTTACAAAAGTCGATAATAACTTTCATAATCGCGTTACTATTCAGCTAGCCAAACAGCAACGCTGTATGAAGAGACCTACATAATGATGCCGTAAGGAACATATTGTAAGAAAAGTAGTTTTACATAAATACATGAGTTTTAACTTTATATACTTTACATGCAATCCACGAAATCGACTAATCTTTCGTTGAAACATAGGGGGTAATCACGTGCCCTTTATTACATTTGTTTAATTATTAAATGTCGCTCACTGTCCAGCATTATCGATAAGAAAGTTATTTTCGTTTATTTCGTATTAATATTCGCTATATACGTGTCTATTGACTTTACTCGTTATATACGAGTTTTCTTAGTGGGAGCTGTAATTTTGTAATCACGCTAAGAAATTTCGAAGCGAGTTAACTGTGATCACAAAACCTCGTATAAATAATAGTTATTTGTTCATTTTTTACTGATGGAGATAGTTCATAAGGGCAAAAACTATTTAATATTTTCCATAAATAAAATAAAATTTTTACCATCCTGAGATATGTCTCCAAAGCTCACTACATTTTTACATAAAATGTGATGATTTCTTTAGAATATATCTTATTTTTTTACAGAAATATATATTGCTTGTATGGTATTTAAAGTACTGTTTTACGAAGCGTGTGCTTTAACGAGCCAATACATTTTGTTTATCGACCATTAACAAGCAAGCCTAATATTTGCATGTTTCGAGTTCTTTTTTTAAAAGGCGTAATTAGCCCAAGAAAAATTTAAAATGACAATATATCAAGTTTCATTTCAATCGCTTGACATATGTGGAAGAATTTCGCTCCACAAACTTAAAAAAGTGTACAATTAAATTAATGTAAGCAGTCTCAATTAAGTGTGTATACTTAAAATTACAACAATAAAAACTGTAACGTTTAACGGCAAATTACTCGGGAACTTGTGAATCTCTGCGCAGAAGGGTGCCTGACATTTCGTGGTGATGACATTTATCAAGTTCCAATTCAATTGAGCGCTGTTGAAGGAGCGCACTCTACAAACTTAACTGATTTAATGTATTATCCTAGGTGGTAATGAAAAAGGTCGTAGACCGGACGGACGGACTGGAATGTCATCAAGGGAAGAGCAAACAAAATACGGTTGATTGAAAAAGGGCTAGTGTTTTATTATGCGAACAGACCAACTCACCAACGGACAGACCAAACGAAAGACCTTTATACCCCTTGCCACATTTCGTCTGAAGAAGTATCTAACTGGACACCTGTTTTATACTAGTACCGAAAACACAGAAAATTAGGTTACTGTCATATGGTTATGTAATATATCAGGTGTTGCTAAGAATAAACAAACGGCGAGGTCTGCCAAGACCTTGCTTTATGCGTGCTGAGTCTGATATATAGCGACACGATAGGAAAGTACACGTTTTCTGGTTGTCATACCTCTATGCCCACATTTACTTTAAAGAAACAAACAAATATTGTGCTACTGCTCTGCATTTGTTCCGTGGAATTTAAAGTTAGACCTTTTTCACTTAATGAGCACCTGCGCTTAATATGTGTAACATGTGTCATAGCTGTTTTTTTAGATTTTCTTGCGTACACAATTGTTGCCCTGCTAAATCCAATTCACTTATGTCGAATTTATAATTCATTTCTTGTAATATAATGTTCATCCAACACCGAGTAATACAAATGCATCAGGCACATTCGTATCGAGCCGATGTCAGCGAAAAGGTATGATAAAATATAATTTTGGTATGGGTGAGGTCTTAAAATGCAATTAATATTGACAAATATGTGACAAATATACCGTAAGATTTACCTAAACTGAATATTTAAGCTGTAATACGATATATGTTACATTGCCCTCGTTAATGTTCGTCCATCGTTCGGACATCAATTAAAACATTTTCTTCCGTCAGTACGATGCCAACGAGTTACCCCTCCTTTTGCTGTTGCAATGGATCAATGAGGGCTCGCAAATCGAATGTCTAGGTTCGAGCTTTCTTTAATTCTTTTTTGTTCCACACTAAACCTTTAGTTGACGGTTCATTGTAAATACTTTAAAAGTAATGTCAAATTCATTTAACTCGTAAAAATGTTCACTACCGGTATATGCTTTATTGAATGTTTCACTTTACTGTAAATTGAATATCAGTAATAGTAACAATACGACCCAATCTCATTATCTATCAATCTGTTGGTTTCAAGTTGTATCGGCATATTAAAGCCTTGCTTTATGCTGCAAATGCCATGCAGACTTATACACAAACATGTCATTATACATATTAATATATAATTATAATGTAAATAAAAATATACATGTATATAAATAAAAATAAAAATTCGCGTTTCGAACTTAAAATCAACCAAATAGTTGCTTTGCGTGGTTACCGTTTGTCGAATTATGATCGTGGTTTCTTCAAATATCTGTTTCAATAATGCACGATATTTATAATCTCAACTAAGACTGGGCCGCGGATTTTAACAGAATATTCATTAGAGAAAATTTAAAATATCGTTTCATACCATTGTATTCGTGAATTACCAAAATGTCATGGCCCTTGTAAATCCGGGTTGCGATCGGCTATATTTGCATTTACATCGGGTCATGTACATCTCTACATAATACACTTTCATAACGTCATACTTCACTGCCTTTGAACACAATTGAACATGCATCAATCTTTCTTATTTAGTTGTATGAGATCCTTTTAAATTTATTTCAGCTGCTTTGCGCAAGAGAAATTTTGAGCAATTATAGTATATTCAATATATTGTCAATAGGGAATTGACGTATATGTGACATCTGATAGTATTTTTAACTAAACAAGGTTTTTCAAATAATAAATGACCCGTGTACTCATTGAGTACTGTTAATTAATCTGTAATTTACTGAGTTGTTGATTCTCTGTTTGGTGTATATTTATTTGCCTTTTTAAGAACATTCATTCGTTCATGTATTTATTGAATCATTCATTTTTCCACTCACTCACTCATTCATTTATTAATTTAGTCACAAACCCACTCTTAATCATTCATTTATTTCATTATTTAATTGTTTTTTTTGTGTAATAATAATTTGTTGCTTTGAAATTACACATGATCGAGATATTACTGTAGATAAAAATAAAATATGTTTTCTGCGAAATTCTAATCATAGTATAGTATAGTTATTATTTATTCAAAAGGCTTTAATTATAGAAACATAATTGTATTAATACATTAAGGTACAAATTACTGACTTCACAAGTTTCGAAAAACATTCATACGTAATTTTGAAGATATTTCAGTTAAAAGGATATAGTGTCATGTTTCGCATCCCCAAAAAGCATTACCGACACATGTTTTGTATACTCTACAATGTAAATATCTTTTAATATCGTGTACTTGTGTTATACTAACTTAAATCGTGTATAGTTCACGAATCTTATAAAGTATAACGATTGCGTCTTTCGTGATTTTTGGTAATCTCTCCTTTTGCCATGGTTATGAAAGTATTTCCAACATGGTAAGCTTTTCAAAGATAAGAGTAGTTGAATAATTTGGTTTACACAAAGATTAGTTGAATAATTTGGTTTACACATATTTCCTAAGTGTTTAACACATCGACCACATCCCATGATTTTGTTGTTTATCTATCAAATGACAGCCAGCGTTTTATTATACTATATAAACACTGTGACAATTGCCATGGAAATCGATTTAGATTTTTTACTAGATATATTCAGACACTTCGACACACTTCGCCACTTCGTGCCTTAATGCGTTGACATTATAACACTTACATTACATCCCCAATATAATTTTACACTACATCGACACTAAATAAGTGGACAATAGCACATATAAGATTCTACATATGCATATATTCGGTGTTCACTGCCACAAGGGCATGAGCTTTACAGATCAACCGATTACATCGTACACATAGCTCCGGAGAAAATAATTGCAAATTGGCCAAATAAACGATATAATGAACGCAATTTTCTCATTTCACATACACATGCATGTATGAGACAAACCATACCGAGATGGTTTTGTTAGCCGATATTGTCTGTATGTTGTGAAATAATGTTCGACTTGACATTGCCAATTGGTGAATAAACAACAGTTACTTGTAAGTGTCTTTATCGGTAGGAATTTCATAGCAACTGATCAGATTAGCAATCGGTTGTTAATTGATGGATAAACAACGACGAAGACAACATCTTATAAATAAAACAATTATTTGATGCGGTTTTTAGGCTATTGAGATGTAAGCGATATATTTTCGTATGGCATAATGCGGCTAAGCCTTATGGATCGGTATTTCTATTTGTGTTGTATATTGGCCACTAAACAACCAAATTTAGTACTATTTATTAAATAAAGGCCCAGCTTATATCATGTATGTTAAAAATGTATTTTTCGCGACAACTCGGCTTTGCAGTATAGTATTCTGGGATGTCTAGGATAGAAGATGATTAGCAGTTGGATCTTCAGCATCGGCTAATGTTAATTAAAACCATTGTATATTGGCATGAAGTTCATTACATGAAGATTTTCACCTTATGCTGTATATTAAACATAAACATATGAACAATATAAAACTCTATTTCATAGAATCCGATCCTACGTTAACACAATTGTCATTTCTTTATGGTTATTACTAAAAAAACATACACAAAATACAGTTTAATTTACTATACCTGTAATGTTTAAAGCTTATATCACAAATAAGTATCCATTTCACAAGTTTAACAAGTACATGTATATCCAAAACTTATAACACATCCACGTATACACGAATATCTACCCTGTGTCACAATAATCTCTCGTTAGACTATTTGTTTTGATTGCCGAATTAGAAAGTACGTCATATAGGCATACTTTCCGATAAAAACTTCATAAATACTTTTGTCTGGCGTTAAATCGTGACAAGAGTAATTTTGGTAAATCGCTATAGTTTATTTGCGAAAGGCTCGGGGATAATTTTGGTTTCGGTTGACGTATTTCGAGTGGGTAGGCAGGTAGAGATATAAATCTTCTATTTACCCTGGGTACAACGGTATTAATATGGTATGCTATATTGCAAGATGAGAGGACGAACATTTAAATCCAACGATTAAAGAAGGATAAAGCGATGTGTGCATTGATAAATATATACCAATAAGGAAAATACGGTGTTTATTAAAACGCGTGAAAGGTAGACGAACATAATAAAAAACCCGTTCCGTTACCAAAACAGGCTTAAAAGGTTATACTTAAAATTAGCACGTTTAAACATATTTTATTTCCAAAATAATCACAAAACTACAAAATATAAAAAATTAGCACGAACATTATATCAGCTAACGACCCAACTTTTAACCTACAATTCGAAGATATTTATTTGATAAAGAACAAATCGCGAAATTTAATATGTTTTGATGCTGATATTTTGTAATGTACGAAATTAGGGGAAGGATTCCTGGCGGGATAGGGGTGGCATTGGCACGTAATGTTGGACTTCTGCTCGGACAACTTGCGGAATTAGTGTTAAGTCCCGAACTTAATGACTACGGGCGGTATTCTACTGTTTTTTTCCGGGTGTAATACATATCCGGGCATATGTTTATACTAAATTTTTTTATGGAGGAGATTTGTGGACTGAATTTTACACTTTGTTGTTTTCGCGGGGAGGATTTTATACGTAAACAGTGTTTATGAAGGCATGAGACGGAATTTGAACTTTCTGATTTTTACAGTACGTAATGTTGAATTGAAATCATGGCCATTTTTTTGGTTAAAATATAGATACAGAACAGCAAGGGACCATAACTCTTATTTAAGAAAGTGTAGGGTTATGCTAAAGTCGTGTATGGTATCTGAGATATACATGTAGCCCTGAAAAGTTACATCATACAAAAATAACGAAGGGAAATGACTCTTATTTAAGAAAGTGTAGGGCTATGGTTCTTGTGCATAGCAGTCCTCCTAATTACATGTAATATCTATATATGTACATCCATGAAGTTTCATGTAGAAATTTTATATTGCATCTGAGATATAGCCCTGAGTAGTTACATCATACTAAAACAACAAAGGACAATAACTCCTATTTAAGAAAGTGAGATATAGCCCCAAAAAGTTTGTGAAAGACGGACGGACGGACTGACAGATGAACAACGCCAAAACTATATCCCTCCGCCTATGGCGGGGGACAAACAGTTCTAGTTTATACATATTTTAATATATAGTGTTGTTTTAGAGCTCCAACGAATGTCCTATCTTTGTCTACTAATTACAGCTATTTTTATTGAAAAACTGTAGCAAATAATTTTTTTAGAGGAAATTTACATTTAACATAATGTTCGGGTTGAAGATTAACATTGCATAAAAAATGTTTTCACACTTTTGTTAAAATTCACATTCAGTTAATCTTTTGGCAAATTTTGCATTTTCTATAATTTAAATAATGGTTATTACAAGATTATCTGTTAGTTTCTAAAAATAACAAGATTTCATTGTTTTCATCATTTATATGTTTTCCTTTCTGAAACGTAATGAACTTGTATATAAACACGCAATGCTTACTTTATCTGATAAGCACTGACCACTGCCTGACTTGGTGCTGTGGAATTTGGCTGCTGCATGCATTCCCGCCCAAATAGTACACATGTACCTGGTTATATTTAAAGCATCTGCGAATCATGCTTTAGAGCGGTTTATTACCTGGAAGTTGCCTATTTCAAATTATGAAATTCACTGTCCTAAGTTGTTGGTATAAAGCAAGATTAGGACTTAAAATTGTTGTGTTATATTTGTCTTGAAATTCAGACAGTTATGGAGTATTCTATGAAAAACCACATATTTTGCTAGCTTTTAAGTAGTACACATTGTCAAATAAACTCTCTCAATTAATAACACAACAGTATTGGAATCAGTAGTATTGTCCTTCTAAGACATTAGTTTTGTAGTATAATTACTCCAATAGGCTATAAAAGGCACACATACGACACTGGCATAAATACCAAAAAAAAAAGTTTTTATAAGCATAAATGACAGAAACATATTTTTCTCTCAATAATAGATAAAGGGTAATTAAACATATTTATCAAAATATATAAATATAATCAAATATGAATACATCTCAATAACTACTTTACATAATGCACGTTTCTCTCAATAATATATAAATGATAATTACACATATTTCTCAGAATACAACATGTATATAAATAAACAAATATGAATACATCTCAATAAGTACTTAACATAATTCACTTATAGCCCTATATTAATTATAAATTTTATTTTATGACAAACAACACCAGACATGAAGTCAGAAAAAAAGTACTAATCAGCATAAACAAAGATTTTTGTCATTCATGCTTGTTTTAAATGGTGCGGCCTCAGGTACATGAAAAACAACACAATTTCAAAATAAAGATTATTTAATTGCAACAAATATAAAAATTAACTGTTTGAATCTGTTCTTCCCCTTACTAAGATAATCTGTTATGACTAAATGAAGAGAAAAACGGAAATAACATTTACAACTGTGATTATACGAATGTTTTTTTCAACTGGAAGAGCTATTGCAGTTCCATAACTATGATTTTATTGTTCGTGAAAATAGTATTTTATATGATCACTTGTGAAATAAAATCGATATTCCATCGAATTCAACAAATATCCTCTCCAAAAATATACTATATTTTTTTTGCTGTTTGTGTTGCATTTTGTGTTTAAATAGTTAACATAGAGGATATTTGTTGGATTCGATGGAATATCAAATTTATTTCACGAGTGATCATATAAAATAACATTTTAACGAGTGGCGCAGCCACAAGTGAAAATATGTATTTTTTATGATCACGAGTGAATTAAAATCGATATTCCATCGAATCCAACAAATTTTCTTTTTATTTTATGCTTTTTTCACCGTTTATTTACATTGTTAAAGAGTTAATGAGGATAATTTCGCTGGATTTATGACGTCATTTCGTCGAAAAATGACGTCATTTCACAGTAAAATAGTGAAAAATATCGTGATTTTTCACTGTTTAAAACAGTGAAATACCAGTTTTATTTCACTGATATTTCGCTATAAACCATCGGAAAGCATAAAATAAATAGAGGATATTTGTTGGATTCGATGGAATATCGATTTTATTTCATGAGTGATCATTGAAAAATGCATTTTTTATGATCACGAGTGAAATAAAATCGATATTCCATCGAATCCAACAAATTTTCTTTTTATTTTATGCTTTTTTGTTTATTTACATTGCAAAAGAGTTTAACTGGATAATTTCCCTGGATTTATGACGTCATTTCGTCGAAAAAATGACGTCATTTCACAGTAAAACAGTGAAAAATATCGTTATTTTTCACTGTTTAAACAGTGAAATATCAGTTTTATTTGACTGATATTTCTCTATAAACCACCGGAAAGCATAAAATAAATCTTGGTATCACATTGTTTGTTTGGTTGAATCTGATTCGATTTTACTAAAAACGATTACTTTTTACTTGATTATGAGTAATATCATCATCCTCCACACATGACTGATATAAGAACTTCATGTTGACCATGATATAAAACAAGAGCACCGCATAACGGGTGCCACGCTCGGCTGCGAAAGCTTTCAGAATTATTTTTTTTAGAGGTGACAGTGACCTTTGACCTAGTGACCCAAAACGGGTGTGGCGTGTAGAAGTCATCAAGGTGCATCTACATATGAAGTTTCAAAGTTGTTGGTGGAAGCACTTTGATTTTAGAGCGAATGTAGAGGTTTATGTTACAGTTTTATATAAGAGGTCAGTGACCTTGACCTTTGACCTAGTGACACAAAAATGGGTGTGGCGTGTAGAACTCATTAAGGTGCATCTACATATGAAGTTTCAAAGTTGTAGGTGGAAGTACTTTGATTTTAGAGCCCATGTTAAAGTTTTATATTAGAGGTCAGTGACCTTGACCTTTGACCTAGTGACCAAAAAATGGGTGTGGCGTGTAGAACTCATCAAGGTGCGTCTACATATGAAGTTTCAAAGTTGTAGGTGGAAGCACTTTGATTTTAGAGCCAATGTTAAGGTTTTAGCACGACGCCTACGGCGGACGGCTGACGTCGGACGACGAGCTGGCTATGACAATACCTCGGTTTTTCTCCGAAAACAGCCGAGCTAAATATATCAGGCAACGTTATATCAGGCAGATATCAATGCGGTGGTATGATTAATGTATTATCACGTGTTCTTCTGCAGTGCCCGAGCTATATGGTTTATAATTTCGTGTACATTTTAACGATTTATACAAAAAAAGGTTTACATTTAAATATTTTTTTTAATTAACGGACTAACTGGTAAATATCACAATATAGACGGCGACTGGACCTTACACAAAAAATGTGTTTAATCATTTTCTAAGTTCAGACATAAAATATAATTATTACATATGTATATGTTTTTACGAACCGAGTTATACATCTACAAGAATCGGTGGAGATGCATATTTAATCCATTATATTCATTGGTGGAAATTGAACATTCATCTTAACATAATAATAAACAACGGTTTGACTGATCTGTTCACAAACTAATGTACTGAATAATTTAACAGGTAAAAGAGCTAGAATCAGATATAATTTGTGAAGTTATTTTAATAATTTATGACATTATGTACAACTTAAACAAGATTAGGTCAAACATGTTGCTTACTTGGGATGGTCTCATGCGTTCATATTTGAAAAATGTCTATTGATACAATACATATCTAGTTATCTACAGTTATATTAAAATACTTTCCGTCTCCTTTTTACATTGTATACAAAATAAAAACGGATGTTTATTCTAAAGGCCTCATCGTGTATTACCTTATTCTTCAGCATGCGAGTCAGTAAGTTTATCAATAATTGCGCACCGCTGATCATAGAGCAACGCTTTATGTTGATGATATTACTTTCTTCGATTCTACTCCTTTCATTAAGGTTTTGACATTGCGCCTTTATTAAAACAATGGAACAAATATTTAAACTACATTTTTCATTTTAATAACGCACAAAATAAAAACATACGTAGGGTTCAACTTAACACTCTCTATGTGTAGTTCTGGAGAACTAACGCTTCTATTGGTCAGTTGTATATGTTTGTTTTTCATTTTTACGTGTTTTGGTATGTCAACTGGTGCCGTTAGTAAAGTAACAGAATTCCCTTTTTATGGTGAAGCTGACCTCAAATAAATAAAGTATTTTCTTTGCTGATAGTTTATTATATTTTGTTTGCACGTAAGAAAGAGACAACGGCACGCTGCAGTTTGGGTCATAAAGCAAAGTGAACGCGAATTCAAATAAAACTTTTATTGGATGAAGCTCTTAATAATAACTGTCAACATAATAGGAAATACATGATACACAAAAAAGCACAATACACTGATAATGTTAGGCGTCTTTTTATCCTATAAAATGTGTCAAATAAAGAGTCGTCGCCACAAAAATACATTATAAATACATAAAGTACATAGCGTTCAATGCATATTTAACAGGAGTTCCGCGGTCGGAGACATATGCCCCCAAAACAGGGCTTTGAACTAGTGACCCAAATATAAATACGGGTTATCTACTGTCCAAGGCCAATGCACTTCTGAAGTATAAAGCCAATTGGTCAATTGGTTGATGAGTTATTGACCGAGACGATTTTCACACTTATTGTGACAGTGACCTTTGACCAAGTGACGCCATTTCAATAAGGGCCATCTACTGTCAAAGGCCAATGCACAAGCCAATCGGTCAATTCGTTGAAGAGTTATTGATCGGAAAAGAACTGGTCTACCGACAGACAGACCGACTGACCGACATCCAGCAAAACAAAGCGGGGCATAATAACCAGTAAAAACTACATGTTATATTTACAACAAATATAAACTTTTCGAACATGCATATTCTTAATACAAATGTATGATTAGACAGCAATAAGTAGCTAAATTTAATGTGATGAATTTTGTATTATACACGCTTTTATGAAAGCCACCACCAGTGGGAAGAGTTAAAACTTTTCCAAGTCTTTCCTCAACAAAATTAGCCTGTGTCTAAGATGTACAACATTGTTTACTTGGCTGAGTTTGCCATTTCACATATTTTTTAAATAATTCATACGGTAATACAACCAACTTACCTCCTATAACATTACACAAATCAATGCATAAGCCTTGGAAAAGTTTGACTCTTGAGATGCATACAACAGAACAAACTACCGCAGAATACAAAAAACAAAAAATTGTCTGCGTAATAAAAGAATGCAAGACAACGAATGTAGTATATTTCTTAAATATCAAATGTACAATCTAACAGACTGACATACAAGTTCTGCCCGATACTAGATTTGAAGGAACCAAATGAAACGAAAACGAAATGGTCTTCAATGTCTTCTTATACTAGGCCAGTGTCGAGTTTCTATTAACTGTTCCAAGCCATGTACTTGTAGACATGGTTAAACAATCTAGATACTAGAATGTGTGAAAGTTTACCAATGTTATAAGCACAAGCAAATAAACTTCCATGTTGGACTGTAATATATATATAGGCAAGCTCAACGCGGCTTTCTTTATCATTATTGCAAATTCACTATGAACATGTAAAATAGAGACATACATAAATAAAACAAAATACAAGTCAGAAGCACTCATGTCATACACCACCCAGCAGTGGAAGTTAGCTTGACATTTATAAAGGACATATAAAAGAACCTGGATGTAAAAAACTATTGATGAGTAACTGTTGTAATTTACAAGATGTGAATGAAAACATTCCATAATATTAGTCAGAAAAACGTGTTAGAACAGAAAGAGAAAGAACCTGTCAAACTAACTTACAGTGATGTGTGGAGTTCAGGCCATAGCACTGCCCACAGATATAGCTTTTTCAGAAATATTCTGGAATAGGTAAATCCTATGGACAGCACAAAGGCTCAAAGTTTCTGAGTAAATGAGTATTCTGTGCACAACATCTACAAGCATATCTGGACTACATGATACAATATCTCTAGAGCTTATATGCGTTTCATTCATGCATAATGCATGTATTAAGACTTTTGGTTTAATTTCTCTTAAAATACTCTTATTTTGGACTCTTTACAGTACCAAAGTCCCAATATATTGTGGCAACAATAAACATTAAATCAGAAACTGGTCAAAGCACACAGTACAACAGTGACCTGTCACTGTTGTAGTAAATCATTGGGTTAATGGTTTTATTTCAATTCTCATGCTGTTCTTACTGATGAGGTCTAATTAAGATAAAAATGTTCTTTTTTTCAAAGATGTTTTTGTTTTACAAATGTTTTCAATGTACCAAGAAGCCAATGATCTACTTGGGCTGCAGACCAAACCTTAGAAGCACATCAAACAAAAATCAGCCTTCAAATAAAATCTAAGCTTTAAATTGTGACCATAAATGATTGATCAAGAACTGCGAAAAAATGACCGTTATAATAATGTTAGAGTGATAAAAATTGTAACAAATGGGTGGACATTTTGTGACAATGTGGACTACCAAAAAAATTCTTATCTCATACAATTTTTTCTAATAGGAAGTATGGCCAAGACTTATTCCTTGGTGTGGTTTTAAGATGCCAGCTTAGTCACCGCTGTACTGCAGCCCGACAGAGTTATGACATAAATGTTCTAACTTTATCCTCCACCTTTCTTCCACACACTGGACAGTGGGTGACATTCTGTGCACACTCCTCACACAGGCGGTGGTGGGTGCACGGGAGTAGCAGCATGTTGCAGTCGTTCTCTTTACATGTCAGACACTTCAGTATGTGTTTGAGGCGGCGATTTTCAACCATAGGATCTAATCAAATACAAAATATACAAATGAAAAAGGTTTTTGAGTTAAATTAGACAGAAATTTAATTGTTTTCAAGTATTTCAATAATAAGACTACAGGTAAATGGAACAGCTACAAAATTACTTACCAGGATTATACATAAGAAATTGCCCAAGGTATGTACTGGGCACATTTAACTGACCGATGTAAATTGTCTGAGGGTTCTAACCTCTACTGAGTTCAATCTTAAGGTTTAGGTGAGGTGGAGGTCATATTTTGATATCATATCTTTATTAAATGGCTGCAATATACGTTTTAGTGAAAATGTCTTTTTTTTTGTTGTATGGGAGAATTCTGAGGGCACAGAGGAAACACTAGAAGTTGTTTATGGTGACTATACCACCAACCAAACAAACATGCTCTGAGTGGGGAGAAAACATAGGGGTGGCCAAAGAAAGGAACAAGGATATGAGGGAGGCTTCATTGTAGATATATACCCAACCTACTATCCTCCAAACCAGACATCCAAACACTAATGCAAATTTCCTCATACTGACCTGCAGTTGCTGCCTGTTGTGAACTGCCTGAGGCACCTGGAAAATAGATATGGGCATAAAACACTTCATGTTATATAGCGAGCAGATAATAATAGACAAAGACCTAGTTACTATACATTTGCATTTGTTGATGTAATCTTACCAGCCAGTAGAACACATTGACTTCTACAAATATCTATGACATTTCAAAGGGTAGTCACTAGGCTTATTATTTATTTTCTCAAACTAAATTATCTATAAAACTTCAGAATATAAAAACAACTTGTGTTGTGTTTTGCAGGTACCATGCCCATTTATGTAATTGACAAATCATTCTATAAACAAAAATACCAAATAGGATTGTGAATAAAATAAAATTCAAATAAAAATTATTTCTTAAAGGGGCCTTTTCAGATTTTGGTAAATTGACATGATAAAAAACAAAAGATGTGTTTGTCAGAAACACAATGCCCCCTATTGCGGCCTTTTGAAGCCATATAGTTCACCTTTGACCTTGAAGGATGACCTTGACCTTTCACCACTCAAAATGTGCAGCTTCATGAGATACACATGCATGCCAAATATCATGTTGCTATCTTCAATATTGCAAAAGTTATGGCCAATGTTAAAGTTTTCGGAGGGACGCACAGACAGACGGACTGACGGACAGTTCAAGAGCAAAATGCGACCCTACTGGGGGCATTAAAATTGTTTCAGATTCGCAAATTTTAGTTGTAGTTATGATATTTGAGAGGAAAAGGTAATATTGAACATTTACCATGCTATAAAATATCCATTATATGCATCTTTTGACGATTTAAAACACTGAAAATTATTACGTCTTGCAACGCGAAACGCTTGAATAATTTGGAGAGATCTGTTGTTGTCATTCAATGTATGAGCACGGATGGCCGAGTGGTCTAAGGGCTAGACTTTCGCTCCAGGGGTAAGGGGTTTGATTCCAGTTGAGGGATACTTTTTTTGTTGAATTTTATTCTTGTTTTTTTTACTGGGGCTTTTTAGATACAAAGTTTAAATCTATCAATATAAAGCATTTAATGACAAACTTCAATACATGCCAAAATCTTTGAAAAAGTCCCTTTAATTGGGACAGTTTCAAGAGTGTTCATTCACTCTTGTGCATTCAATTTTAACAGTAATTCTGAAAAGGCAATCTCACAAACAGTCTTAGGTTCTAAGGTTTTCAGTTTTACACAATCTTTCTTACCTAGCTCCTCAGATGGCAGGTCCTGTGGTATTTCCTCCCCACGCTCCTGACGGCCAACCAGGATCTGGACCAGATCAGCAGCACTGAAACTCAGCGCTCCCTTCGTGGGATCTGCAAGTGACAGAGATGCTGAGTTGATATTGAATCAAATTATATGAGCCTTTATAAACATAGAATTCTTTCCATGAGTTGTCATTAATATCAGGCTTTTAAACAAAAGTTCTTTATCTCCAACCTAGTAATCTTACCTTTAAATACTGGTCGACAAGAGTATCATTAAAACATGAATTCCCCCTCCCCCCTCCAAGACTAACAGCCAAATAATATTGATAAGAAAGTGTTTGTTTCTTTAATAAGCAGAGAGATTTCTTTAAAGATTTTTATTTATTTTTTTATAGAGATTATTGTATGCCCCTAATTTACCTTTGATCTCTTTAAAGCATAAATAAGATTTGTCCTTCTCTCAAGACATACAAGCATAAACATTTATATGATCAAACAAGTGTTCTATATATTATGTAGAAATAGTTTTCATGGTACAAGCCCTTGTGACCTTGACCTCTGACTTGTTGACCTAGAAATTTATATTCTTCTTCCATCTGTCGAACAACAAACAGTAATTTGGATTACTGTACATCGAACCTTTGTCTAGATCTTAAAAAACAAAAACAACTTTAAATAAAGAAAAGCTTTCACATTAAAAGCTCCTGGAACCTTGACTTTCAATTGGTTGATTTCAAAGTCGATACACTTCCATCTAACAACTAGTATAAATATTCTGATTACAGATCAAAGTGTTCTCTGAGCATCCTACGGACATAAAAATTAATATAGCAAGCCCATGAAACTTTGGTCTTTGAACTGTTGACCTCTAAATCACTAGGTGTCTGCCTTTCATCTGAAGTGACCATTTTATCTGTCTGTTTGAATGATTGTATGTAAAGCATTATATAGTATAGTTGGAAAACAAGCTTCAAACGACAAACAGGGGCAAGGCAAAATTCCCCTGCTTCCACAGAAGGAGGGCATAATAATACTGGGTTTATGTGTTATAGATCTGAGTGTAATGGGATTACTCACTTTTTCCATTGTACTCGTGTATGGCCAGCTGAACAGCTGTCTTGGAATATCCCATCTCTATCACTGACCGGGCCTCAGCTGTGGACATCGGGTCTAAAATGGTCAGAAATCACACTGAGCCTACGGTCACAACTTACCTAGCGGTCAACTGAGAACAACAGTCGATTGCAGACAACGATCAGTTTGGATTGCCCCTGACAAAAATCACTCTATATTACACTTGAGAATAGGGGTCAACTATCCATAATGGCCAACGGCCAGTATATTTCACTCCAAGTCATTTTGGAACTGAGAACAACAGGCAAAAATCAGTCGTTTCCAGTTGCGAAAAGTAAACAAGAGGCCCATGAGGGCCTGAATCGCTCTACTGGCTGGAATCAATAGGACTCAAGCCCTTGATAGTATGAACAATCTGAGTAAGTTTTAAACAAACAGACCCAAAATGGGAAATTCATCGCATAAACAAGAAGAAACGCAAAATTTAAACTTCAAATGGCTCCTTTTCAACAATAAGTTGGACAAATTTTCTTCACTCTCAATGGGGTTCTGGCCCTTGATGATATAAATCATCCCTTGAAGTTTCAAAAGGATAGAACTTTATATGTAAACAAACAAGAAATGTGTTTGTCGGAAACACTATGTCCCCTTCTGCGCTGCTTTGATTTTTGTTTGTTTTTGACCTTTGACCTTGAAGGATGTCCTTGACCTTTCACCACTCAAAATGTGTGAAGCTCCATGAGATACACATGTATGCCAAATATGAAGTTGCTATCTTCAATATTGCAAAAGTTATGGCAAAATGTTAAAGATTTTCATTTTTTTCTCAAATTCAAGGGGAGATAATTCTGGACTTATAACTCCAATATTGCTCATTTTCAATAGGGTTTGACTCATCATTCAGATAAAGACACTGTGCAAGTTGGGAAATGATTGGATGAAAACTGTGGACTTTATTGCATAAACAAGCCTTATTTCACAATTTTCTCAAATTCAAGGGGAGATAATTCTGGACTTTTTACTCTGATGTAATCCATTTTCAATAGGGTTCGAGTCCTCATTAATATCAACACACTGAACAAGTTTGAAAAGAATCGGATGAAAAATGTGGTCTTTATTGGATAAACAAGAGAAAGTCTAACGCACACACACACACAGACAGACAGACAGACACCATGCCATCCCATAAGCTCTTCTGGCCTATGGCCAGTAGAGCTAATAAAAACAAACAAAAAAGTACAAGTAACAATAACAATGTGAACTAGTAGCAATTATCAGCTGCAGTCATAATGACAAAGCATTAGGGTGTGACAAAGTCAATAGATCTTTATCACTGATAAGGTGTTCAAAGAACAACACTAAGTTGGCGAGTGTCGTTATAAGAAGGCGATAAAAAGATTAGTGATCATCTTTTAAGGAAAAACAGACATTGAATTTCAACTTTTATAACAAACTTAACATTTTTTTACAAGATTTGTGTGTCTTTTTTGTCAAATGAGAATGATACAGGTATACAGTACTTTGGGGTTATGACAACAAATCCGCTGTTTATACTTGTTTGAAGGGACTTCAATGACATGTGACAACCTTTATTTTAAAATAACTTCCAATGAATGTACTATGAAGTGTCGCATTAAAAATTAAAGTGGGTGAAAAAAAAGGGGATAAAATACTAGCTTGAAACGGATTTTATCTCAGCAAATTCTCAGA
This sequence comes from Dreissena polymorpha, assembly GCF_020536995.1. Taxonomy (NCBI): domain Eukaryota; kingdom Metazoa; phylum Mollusca; class Bivalvia; order Myida; family Dreissenidae; genus Dreissena; species Dreissena polymorpha. Next base: position 71,301,452 of record NC_068363.1, on the reverse strand, counting down.
TCAAAACATGTTATTTGGGTATTATGCTCGTCAGATTTTTGGGAGTCATAGCCGATTCGCGATATATTGGACAACGCGATATAACGGACCGTGATATCTTGGAGTTGCAGTGTAGTTTTATATTGCAAGCAATACAACTGAAGTTTTTATTTCTCTTAGAAACTTTAAAAAATTAAACCAGACTTACCTTGGTTAAGTAGATGTTTAATTGAAATTCTCTGAGTTTAGGTTGGAGTGAAGGATTAAATGAGATGTGGTTTGCGCATGCGCAGGCAGTCTTCGAAGCATATTTTTTTCCACATTATTTCATCAGGTATGTTGATTTCATAGTTATGACTAATTGTTATTTTAATAACAATAATTATCATCAAATTAGTTTATAGATTCAATAATTTCTTGTAGGGTGGGTGGGAGGCGTTTAATCCTTCACTCCAACCTAAACTCAGAGAATTTCAATTAAACATCTACTTAACCAAGGTAAGTCTCGTTTAATTTTTTTAATTCTCTTTCGTTTACTTTTTCCGTTTGGCTTAAATGAGATTTTAAAGCAATAATGTGAAAAAATATTATTAGACAATGAAGGACGATAAGGGTAATGATAACTCACCATTAACCAAGTACCCCAGTCTGAAACTTGTCCTCACATTTTTCTATGTCCCTGTCATAGAACCTAGCAAAAGTTTCAACATTTGACCATCCCGCTTTTTTAAGAATGTCTATTATTGGAACACAAACACTTTTTGCTTTAGAAGTTGATGCTGCTCTTACACTATGGGATTCATATATATTCACATCGATTCCCAATCTGGCCAAAACAGTTTTTATCCACCTAGAAATAGTATCTCTTGTCACAGGCTTGTAAGGCTTCACATAACTCAAAAGAAGCATGTTACGGTCTTTGCAATCCGTACGCACATTTCTTGTGCGTGACAAATATTCTTTCTGTACATACACTGTATATACATAGCCTCCTATCTGGAGGATAAGCTTTTAAACTAAAAACAGAAGTCCTAGAACTCGGACGTGAATGTTTTAAAGAACTGCTTAACTTAACAAGAGCACCGCCTTGCGGGTGCAGACCGCTCATCTATTTTCTTGTTAAAGGTGAAGGGACTCTCATTTTCAATCACAAAGGAGGGAGGGGTGGAGTGAAGAGGGGTGTATAGTGTGGGGGTGTGGACATTTATTACATTATCTTCCAAAAATGCGAAAAAAATGCAAAAAAAAAATTCGAGGGGGGGGGGGGGGGGGGATTCTTGGGTGCGATGGTTGGACGGAATTTCAAACATAAATTAATAAAAATAACTATTTGTGTTTTTTAACTGTTTACAAAAAAAAATAATTTGGGGGGGGGGGGGGGGGGTGAGGGGGGATATAGTGTGAGGGTGTGGTGGTAATTTGTGAGATGATCTTAAAAAAAAAAAAAAAAAAATTAGGGGGGGGATTCGGGTGGGGGGAGGGGGGTTGGGGGGGGGGGAATCTTGGGTGCGATGGTTGGACGGTATTTATAACATAAAATAATAAAATAAATAGTTGTTTTTTAACCGTTTAAAAAAAAAATTGGGGGGGGGGGTGGGGGGGTATAGTGTGAGGGTGTGGTGGTCATTTGTGAGATGATCTTAAAAAAAAAAAAAAAAAAAAAATTGGGGGGGGGGGGGGGGGGATTCTGGGGGGGGGGGGGAGGGGGGATGGTTTGGGTGGAGTCTATTGTGGTGTGTCAGGTAAGAGTAGTTTTGTCAAAGTATCAATCAAATATAATCATAAATAAAGAAGTTATGGCAATTTTAGCAAAATTTAATAATTTGACCTTGAGAGTCAAGTTCATTCAAAGGTCAAGGTAAAATTCAACTTGCCAGGTACAGTAACCTCATGATAGCATGAAAGTATTTGAAATTTGAAAGCAACAGCCTTGATACTTAAGAAGTAAAGTGGATCGAAACTCAAAATTTAACCATATATTCAAAGTTACTAAGTCAAAAAAGGGCCATTATTCCGTAAAAATGACATCCAGAGTTATGCAACTTGTCCTTTTACTGTACCCTTATGATAGTTTGCGAGTGTTCCCTGTATGAAAGCAATATCTATGTTACTTTAGGGGTAAAGTGGACCAAAACACAAAACTTAACCAAATTTTCAATTTTCTAAGTGTAAAGGGCCCATAATTCCGTCCAAATGCCAGTCAGAGTTACATAACTTTGTCTGCACAGTCCCCTTAATATGATAGTTAATAAGTGATGCAAGTATGAAAGCAATAGCTTTGAAACTGTAGGAATAAAGTGGACCTAAACACAAAACTTAACCAAATGTTCAATTTTCTAAGTATAAAAAGGGCACATAATTCTGTCAAAATGCCAGTCAGTGTTACATTACTTTGCCTGCACAGTCCCCTTATGATAGTTAGTAAGTGTTGCAAGTATGAAAGCAATAGCTTTGATACTTAAGGAATAAAATGGACCTGAACACAAAATTTAACCAAAAGTATAAAAAGGGCACATAATTCTGTCAAAATGCTCGCCAGAGTTATCTAACTTTGCCTGCCAAGTCCCCTCATGATAGTAAGTAAGTGTACTAAATTTGAATGCAATAGCATTGATACTTTCTGAAAAAAGTGGACCTAAACGCAAAACTTAACCAAAATTTTCAATTTTCTAAGTATAAAAAGGGCACTTAATTCAGTCAAAATGCACGCCAGAGTTATCTAACTTTGCCTGCCCAGTCCCCTCATGATAGTAAGTAAGTGTACCAAGTTTGAATGCAATAGCATTGATACTTTCTGAGAAAAGTGGACCTAAACGCAAAACTTAACCGGACGCCGACGCCAACGCCAAGGTGATGAAAATAGGTCATAATTTTTTTTCAAAAAATAGATGAGCTAAAAACAAACTCTGATTTCAATTTCTTACAATCTTCAATAGTAAGCAACTGTAAAGTATGGACGCGTGCCGCTTGTGTTAACGCCATGAGCATTGTTAGCTTCAATGTTAAATCTTTTAATGATAACTGGTTAATCGGTGACAACTTTCGCAAGAAGCTCAGAACCTTATTAACATCCCATACTGCTGAATACCATGGCTGTGATGGTCTTAAAACAAAGATTCCTTTCATGTACCGCACCACCAAAGGGTGACTACCTACTTTAAACCCATCAAAATTGAGTCCTATGGATGAAAGGGCTCCCCGAGCCGTGTTAATACTGTCATAACCTAAGCCATTTTGATTTTGAAAGGTAAGAAACTCAATCACTTCTTCCAGAGATGCTGAAAACTGATTAATCTGCCTTTCACGACAGTAACAAAACCATCTGTTGATAAATGTACTGTACTGCTTTTTTGTACCTGGTTTCCACGATGACATGAATATATTGGTAGTTTCTTCTGAAAATCCTCGTTCTCTGAAATTTCTCCTGATACCTTGCATGCTATGATTTTCATTTTTTCTTCCAAGGGATGTTGTATATTCAATGTTGGGTGATTTATAAGACCTTTTTTCTTGCGAATTATCACTTGAATATCTACCAACAGTTCCATGAGTCTCGGAAACCATGGTTGAGTTACCCACAATGGTGCTAACACTATGCCTTTGGCTTTCTCGTTGCGTATCTTCTGAAGGCACCGTCCCATCAGACTGAAAGCAGGAAACAAATACACACTACCAAGTGTATCCCATGACAAAGAAAACGCATCTACAAATGCACAATCTGGATCAAGCATCCATGAACAAAATTTGTCTATTTGATTATTAAGCCTTGATGCAAACAAATCTATACTTGGAGCTCCCCAATGATTACAAATTTGTTGAAAAATAGACTTGTCTTGTTTCCACTCATGTCTATCATTAAACTTGCGGGAAGCTTCGTCTGCATCGACATTAGCCGAGCCCGCTATATGAGCACAAGTTAGCCAGAGATTGCTTTCAATGCAAAGTTTCCAAATATTACAACTTATTTTATTGCAATTTGAGGATTTTACACCCCCCATGTTGTTAACATATGAAACTGCTGTAGAATTGTCAGAATATACTTTTACATGGCGCCCTTGGAATTTCTCAATAAATGCTTTCAAGGCATGAAAAATTGCTATAAGCTCAAGTGTATTTATATGAAATGTTTTCTCTTCACTGTTCCAACGACCACCTATTTTACACTGACCTAGTTTTGCACCCCAACCAGAAGAAGATGCGTCAGTAAACAATTCAATTGAAACAGGATCTCTAGAAATATGCCTTTTCTGAGAATTAATATTTTGAATCCACCAATCTAACTCTACTTTTAGCTCCTGGGAAATACACATTAAAGCATAAAAATTGCCTCTGTTATCTGACAGAGCTTTTGTTTTAGCTGTTTCTAATGACCTGTAATGCAATTTTCCAAATTCAACGGCAGAAAAACTAGCCACCATCTGACCAATCACTTTAGCAACTTCTCTTTATTTGCATCATTTTTGTTATGAAGAGTTTTACATCTTGTATAATGGATATTTTGCGGTTTTCAGAAAGTTTGACAGTCATTTTGTCGGAATCAATAATATTACCCAAATATTTAAGTTTTTTATTTGGTTTTAGCACTGACTTTTCCTTATTGACTACAAACCCAATTCTCGTCATTAAAGTTGATGTGGCATCCACATTTTCCAAACATTCCTTATGTGTATCACCAACTTATATACTATCATCCAAAAAACTTGAATTTATCCAGCCAGAGCTCCTCAAGCTTGCATAAACTGGTTTACAAAGCTTACTAAATATGCGTGGACCTTCCGAAACACCACAACAAAGTGATTGGTACTCATATATCTCACAATTCCAAGAAAACCTAAAAAACTTTCTCTGTTCCTCTGCTAATTTTACTGAATAATAGGCATGTCTTAGATCTACTGATGCCATGTAGCAACCTTTGTTTATTAATGTTAAAGCATCTTAAAAAGTTTCCATTTTGAAATGTTTATATGGAATACATTTATTTAACTTTTTTACATTCAATACCATTCTAAGTTCGCCATTAGATTTTGGTCTCAAAAATATAGGTGACAAAACTTGATCTACACATGGTTCCACTTTTTTTATAACATTTAAGTCTAAAAGCTTATCAATTTCCTGCTTTATAACCTTGTTTTCTTTTTTATTGAAAACATATTGGGAGCTACTCAGTTCCTGACTATGAATTTTGTGCAAGTTTATGTCTATGTGACAATGTTCTACTATGTCTAACATTGTAGGATCTGATGTTAATTTGCGCCATTCATCAGCATAATCAGAAATTCTACCAGCAACAAAATTTTGGCTCACCTGATTTAGTGATTTAGAGGCCTTGCCCCGCGTCTCGGGAAGTTTTTTGGTCCCGATCCGAAACTCGAGGTGCTGGCTTCTGTTTGATAGCCGCCTCTGGCTCCAGCGCCAAAGCCTCCACGGAATCTGGAGAATCTACCCATCCGTCTACAATAGGACCTCCTCTGTATGGCCTTTGATTGTATGTCAACCGATTACTCAACTTTGATGAGTCTTCAATTTCCTTAGCAGATTTTGAAATGTCATCTCCAAACAAAAACTTGGTGTATGGGATTCTGTGGTTACACAAGTAATTATAGTCCCGATTAATTACTGGCCTCAAAAGGTCTTTTTTGCCAGGTTAATTTGATTATTAGCATGGCCTAGAAGGGCCAACACATCATTGCACTCGTCTTTCAGTTTGGAAAATCTATCGTTCCCTATTTCTGTCTCTAGTTTTGCCATTTTGTCAACCACCTTAGCCAGAATTGTGGCTCCTTTTACTACTGAGAAATCTATTCCCTGCATTTTCTTATCATTGATTCTAGCTACCGGGCCTATAATGTCCCACACTGACTGATTAGTTTGCACAACACACAGTCCCTCACAGTTCTCTGGACGGGCATTATTTTCTTCTTTTATCAAGTCATTGTATCTTTCTTCGTCTATGCCCTTCCTAAAAAGCTCAGTTATGTTTTCAGCCAAAACTGAATCGATAGGGGCATCACATGTCTCCACTGCTTTAAATCGTTTTGCCAAAGATGAAAAACGACTATTGTTATTAGTATCCTCGTCAGTTTTCCTTTTTCTAGACACTAAATAGTCATTTTCTTTCCCACCTGCCTGTGGGTCGATCTCACAACATGGCTGCGCCACGTGCTCTGCGCCTTTGTCGCATTCCTCGTCAATTTGACAATCGTAATAATCTTCGTCATACAAAGTGATTTTGTCTAACAAATTCTTTATTTGTTTGTTATGTTCATTTATGCGTTTATCCTGCTCGTTCATGCGCGAGGTTTGTTTTTCAATCGAGTTTTGCAAACTCATAACCGCCATGATCATTCGGCTTTCGGCGACCGAAATATCTTTGCTAGAGCTCGATTGTGCCGATTTTTCCGGCTGTTTTCCTTTTCCAGATCTGTCCAGAACTACGTTCACGTTCAACATTAACACGATCTACGATCGCATTTCGCTAATTTGTTGAAGAACTACATTCTTCGATATTATTTGACTGCTTCGAGTCCGCCATCTTGCAAATCATTGCCTGCGCATGCGCAAACCACATCTCATTTAAGCCGAACGGAAAAAGTAAACGAAAGAGAATATGTGAATATGGGTTCAGGTCCTACATAAGCTGATGGAGATAAACAACTTTTATGATTTACAATACCACTGTTCCATTCAAGCGCTGTGTGTGAATGGACTATACCTGTTGTCTGTAAGTCTGTGCTTTGGAGTCCTTGGATCACCACTGATTCCTGAATTATACAAAAACACCCCTTACTTTAACACATTATCACAATAACGAAACCATTCTTTTTTTTCCCAAAATAACTTTTTTTCTGAAGAGAAACTTTTAAGTAGTCTTCTAAAAAGAGCTTTGATACAAATGTGACTTTGGTAACACGTTACACTCAGGGAAAAGTAAAATATTCTTAACCCCTTCCTGGTTAACAAAAGTCTTCATCATTTGAAAGAACCATTCCAGTTTTAAGAACTAGTGAGGCTTATCTTCATACTCAAAAGGAGGAATTCAGCTGAATAGAGATAAAATTCCAACCTTGAGTGACTAAAACCCCAACACCACTTAGTCCATTGAATTTAAGAGCAAATAACTCATGAATGTGTGGATAACTTGCGATGAAACAAGATGCTGCATTATTCATAAACTCTGATGGCCTCTGTAGAAGCCTAGTTAGTATTGATTAAGTGGTTCACTTAAATAAAACTCTTAGTCCAACATTAGGTCGATATCTGTCAAAATGATGTAAGGTGATGTGGTTGCCCTGACTGTTGGGGGAGGCGGAAAACTACAACGGGCGAGGCATGGTCAGGGGTGATAACCACAAAAAAGGGTTAGGGTAAGGGTTAGGATTAGGGGTCGGGTTAGGGTTAGGGTTGGGTTTAGGCTAACCCAAACCCTAACCCGACCCCTAACACTAACCCTAACCCTAACCTTAACCCTCTAACCCCCCCTTGCGCAATACCATACCATGCCTCGCCCGTTGTAGTTTTCCGCCTCCCGACTGTTGGTACATGTAGATGAAATCCATGCAATAATTAAATCTTTATAGCTAGGTGCATGACAAAGCTGTCAATTTGGGTTAACCAAGACTTTTGACCTTCTTGAAGTCCAATCAATATCAAGGTCAAAATGAGGTCAGGTAATGTTTGTGTATTGAAAGTTCATAGATAACATCCCTGCAAGTGTCAAGGGGTACCAGAAAACAGTGTTTAGAAAAGCAAAATGCCTCATCTCTTTATGCATGGGGCATACAATGTGTCTATTTGGCCTCTACTTTTTCCTTTGGGAGTCCTATTTGTTTCAAGTAATAACTTCCAGGACACTTGTTAAATTATAACAACAATCCATGTGTTTTAATTTTATTATTGTACTCCATGCATCTAAATAAGTTTCCCATGTTCACTGATTTTTTTTTATAAACAGTAATATGACAAAATTTTGGGTATTTGCTCCTTCAAATATGGTCTAGACTCTAGCAGAGATCAGATTTAGGTTAGAAGATTTGGAAAGGAAATGGTCTGATGGTTTTGCTGTAAAATAAGTTAATGTCAAACTCTGCCAATATACCCACTCTCAAATTTTTTTCAGGGATATAAAAACAAGACGCTACGTAACTATATTTATCTTAACTTTCAACACCAAACATTTCAAATCCCAAACCCCTGTCTTACCTCATCCTCTCTCATAGCCTGCTCAGCTGCTGCCAGCACCAGGTTGATGTAGTCCTGGCCCTTTACTTCCCGTACGTAGGAACAGTGAGGGAACCAGCGCGCGTGCTCCAACCAGGGGTCGTCATCCTTGTCCCAGCGTTGCAGTCCACCATCACACGTGAAACAGCGACACAGGTCATTTGTACCTATGAGCAGAGATAAAACTTTAAGGAGGAAAGTCCTGTATAGTTAGACTTTTACACCATGTTATGAAATTTTTGGAATTTAAAAGGTGCATTTTCATGCCACAGATCATCCACATGCCACTTCCACACATACATTCTAGTGAACAAGTGAGCTTAATAGCATCCTTTCATGGATATATATGTATTTTCAACTTTCCAACAAATTGTAAAATGATCTTTGTAAAAAAACAACTGAAGTAAATCAGTTGAAGGAGGAGAAATTATACCCATATACAATTTTAAAAGCCTAACTTCTCGAGTGTAAAACTATTTGACCTGTGGTTTCGGAGAGAACCTTTGCAAGTTATTACCTGTGTAGAAGAGTCCAGCCTCTGCCAGTCTCTGTGGAGGCTGACCATTGGTATGTGGCCAACCAGTAAACGTGTCCAATCTCTGTCTCATGGTAGCCCGATCAGGGTGTCGCATCATCCGTGCTCGCGTCTGTGGAGCCTGGATGTTAAGACCTGGCAGAGAAACATACCCATGTTTGATAACTTAATTACTATAAAGCATCTTGGGTCTGTAGCCTGAATGTTAAAACCTGGTCTGAGTGTGTTGATTACATAAAATTGGCCAAGTTCCAGGGCATATAACTAAGGAACATGTTGTTAATCACTGAAGATGAAATAAGCGGCTTGTAAATCTCCACTTCATGGTGATGACATAGTTCAGGTTTCAATTCAATCTCTTGAGAAATGTAACAAAAGTGGGGTAAACAAACTTACAACATTTTATGGGGAACCAACTACACGACCATCCAATCAGCCAACCCAACCAACCTAGTACAAACAAACTAACAAACAGACTTCTTTTTCCTGGATTAAAATACAGCTATTTGTCCCGATAAAAGCGCTGTACTTTATAAGAAATTCATGAAAGAATTAGCCTTTCCCAGGTCTTCGGATGGCAACCCCCAAAACAGAATAAGGTCCCTGCTTATAAACAAAGAGAACAAGCTTTAACTGTTAGTAAGAAAACCAAAATATCTCAAAAGGCCACAACAGCAAAAATATTTGCTCAAATGAAGTTTTTTTTATATATATCTATCGATACAGGTAACTATTACATGTTACTTACTTCTTTCCACGTGAATTTTTTTGTCAATTATTGGAATATCCTAACTCGGAAAACAATTCATTCAAATTTGTGAAAAGCCTAAGATAATCTTACCATGAGAGGTTGCAGTTTCATTTCTTTGTTGAGCCTCTGCCAAGTTATCCTGCAGAACAGAAAAGTACTCAGTATGTCTCCATAAACCAGGGCAATAAAACAGCTTTAGAGGATACTCGGTTCATATTTACATATTTTACACGATAATAAAAAGCTATGTCTACTAGGAATTTTGCATTGCGCATCCATTTTTTCTTATGTTTTATACTTCTCCCTGATGTAAAAAAGTATTTTTTTTATTTGTTTCATGTAAAATACACAATGTAACTCACACTCTATGTCCTAAATATTAATATTACTAATAATTATTTGCATGTACTATTGTGGAGTTGAATTCTGGGAATTCCAGTATTCAGTATTCACAAGAAAAATTTCAGAAGTCAATTATATTTTCGAAGTAGCCGGCAATTGAGCAATTAAACTGGTGTATTTGCACCATTTTAATTGATATTTTGGGGAAAGTGGCCGGCATCTAGATAGAATGTAGAATGTAACCGTTGAAAAATAACCAGCTGCCGGTGCTTCCGGAGAACACTGCTTTCATGTTGATAAAAATATACATTCTAAAAACCAGATTAAACCAGTTAAAACAAGAAAACAATGAAGAAAGCAAATACATTTTTTTTTATTTTTTTTTAACACTTCCTCATACAAGCTGAAAGGTACTCATGTCTAATGTCTATTTAATGGATATGACAATTTCCTTTATTGTTTTATTTTTGTTTCCTCACGCAATTATCAACGTTTGAAGTGGGCTACTTGTGCTGTATAAGTTTGTGGTAAAACATCCAATTTGGAAACATGTTGTTACATGAACTGAACTTGCTTTCAAGTGCGTGTCACATAACTGAATAATTTTATTGCTAAGAAGGCGTTTTTCAAATAAGGACAAGCTATGGCCTGGACTATAAAATGGTGTTTACATTTAAAAATATACTTTTAACTATTTAACTGCCATGAAAGATTACATCTAGTAAGAACAAAATAGAAGTGTGTAACAACAAATATACAATTAATCAAGTTTCTATTGACAGATGAAATGCAATTATATTCTGAAATGCAACAATTTTCAAGAGCAAATAAATCTTTGACTTATCAATCAATATCATTCTCTTCATATTAATAATAACTCAGTCTCAGAGAAATTATGGGCCGGAGTCCACTCCACAGTGCAACACACATTTAAAATTGGCACCATTATTAAATGCATGTAATACTAAACAGTCTACATAATCCACAATACAGAACTATTAATCCTGAATTGCGCTAGACTATGGAAATATCCATCATATTTTTTTCTTAAAGATAACCTTAAATTTTCCCTGCAGTGTAATGTTGTTTTTTTATTCAAAAGTGATTTCCTGATCAGAGATGTTCAAATGAGGTGAAAGCAGCAGCGCAGTAAGAGTCAAATGAGCTCAAAAATATCACAACCATGTTTAGCCAGCAACTATAAAGAGGATGTAAACTTACATGAACAATCAGAGAATGTGGTGCCTACCCTGTAAGTTCCAAGGAGTTCATCACCAAGGAGTTGTTGCAGGAATGGACAGTTAGGCGAGTGTCTCACATGCTCAAATAGAGGCTCATCCCCTGGACTCCAGTCCTTGAGGCCAATACCGCACTGGAAACAGCGAACCAGATCTGCCTGGCCTAGATCAACACAACACAAAAGGTGATTAAACTCACATTGTATGTGTTCAGCCAATCAATTCACATCAGTCACCAAAACAGTGTTTGTTACTAAACCAGCATGCATATAAAACTCGTCACACTGTTAACAGTGAACCTGATCTGCCTGGCCTGCAAAAAGGGTGAAGTTTGTACTGAAATCATTCAATAATGCTTTGAAAATAGATACATAATGAATTCAGAATTTAAATATTTTCTATTGATAAAGTAATACACCACATCTGCCTAGCCTGCAACCACAATTGAGGTAAATAACGACATGTCACAATTGTAGCAGAAGATTAACATTTTACAATTCACTGAATTTGTGAGATTGATACAGTGGGCTGATGCCGTCATCACTTCAGCAGGCAGAGATATAAATCTGCTTCAATCACCAGAAAATAATTGTACAGGTATGGGAACATGAAAAAAATTACAAATGTACCATAATTGTGTATTAAAGTACAACAGGTTTCTTTTGTATAACTCTGCAAAGAGACACAGAGTCATTCAAAGAAAGAAATAAATTATCAACAACAGGTAACATACTTGATTATTTTTTGTCTCCAATAGCCGTTATAAAGTCTGAAATTTAATGAAACTTATAAACTTCAAAATTATTATCCTCAAAAAGAACTTTATAATTGATCAAGGCCATTCAACAAAGGAATGACAATAAAACATTCATCACCAAAACATTCAATGAAAACAACACTAAACCATCTTTGACATAATTATATACCTGTGTAGTAGAAGCCAAATATGATAAGCCTGGCCGCTTGTTGTTGCGTATATGACGGCCAATTAGCAAAGGACCGCTGCCGCACAATCTGATCTGCATACTCGGGATAGCGAGGTGCCACCTGGACAGTGTTCCCCACACCTCGGAGTCGATCTCGCAAAATCCTCTCGTTATCCAGATCCATCAGATTGGTTGTTGGTATTGGGTTGGTAGGAGTTCCTGATCCACCTGTAGAGAAAACAGGAGTTGTGGACGTCACTAGGGGGCGATTCCTGTCCCTCTCTGTTGCATCACTAGCCTGTATCGGAATTTGAGAGTTCGGCCGCGATGATGATGAACTCTGATTTCTATTTCGCCCTGACTTGCCTGATCTCTTTGCTGGGAACACAGTCAGTATAATATGGTGTACTCTGCTGGGAATAGTTGTCAATTTTCTTATTTGATGAATAAGCTTCTTTGTCTTGGGCCTAAGATATTTCTTTTTAATCTTATCACATACCTTTCTTAAGTATTCATCACTGATAAATTTCTTTTCTCCAAGTTTAATTTTTTGCGGGTTCGAATCAACACCTCGCTTAGTGTTGGTCACATTTGTTAAAGGAGTTCCTGCTGGGACTGCTCTGACAGAAGGAACAAAACTTGTGACCATATTTTCATCTTGAAAAGTTTCATCTTCAAAAGGATATCTGTTTACATTCCGATACTTTTTCAAGTTTTTGGTACTTTTCTTTGGATCTTTATCTTTTTTTAAAGACCTGTCATTTTCTCCATTATTTGTTTTCAGACATTCATGTTTAACTTTGACAGTACAAGTGCCATTACCAAAAATACTATTGACATCTCTATTAGT